>NW_015151426.1:282132-304718 GCF_000732505.1 Cyprinodon variegatus
TATATATATATATATTATTTTTTTAATTTTTTTTTTTTTACTAGATTTAGATGGCTCGAAGTGAAACTTTACAAAATTATTTATCAGGATGTATTGGTGTTGCTTTTTTCTGACTTATTTTTTTTATATCCTGCTGGTCATTTTGTAACGCCACCCCCCCTTTCTTTTCCCTCCTCCTGCCAGATGATCGACATGATGTATTTTGTCATCATCATGTTGGTAGTGCTCATGAGTTTTGGGGTGGCACGCCAGGCAATCCTCAATCCTAATGAGGACCCCTCCTGGATGTTGGCCAGAAACATCTTCTTCATGCCTTACTGGATGATCTATGGAGAGGTGTTTGCCGACCAGATAGATCGTAAGTTTTGGGTGTCTGCTACTGGATAAAATGTATTCTCTTGATTCTTGATAAGAAATGATCATCTTAATTAAATTTAAAATATAGGTCAGAGATTCCTTCTAAAATACACCTAAGGAAGGTCCCAAAATGCATCCCAAATATTATACAATCTCTTGAACTTTTTATATTTTTTCACAAAAAAAGCCACAAACTCGGAAAACAATCTTATCTGAAAGACCAACACAAAGTACTGGTTAGCTTTAAAGTGCAGTGGACATGAAGCATGAATTAGGTTAAAAATGTGAGAGTCATTAGTGGAGCAAAGTTATAGAATATTAGTGAAGAAGCAGCGGGATAAAGAACAAAGAACACGGCAGAGGTGTCAAGGATAAAAACTATGGAGAAATATAAAATGGCGTCAGGTTAAGACTAACCACAACTTAAGATAAATCATCTAAAAATATAAATATAATGACAGAACTGAGACATGGTATTCTTAGCAGACAGTCGAAGCAAGGAGAGGACTGTTACAGAAAAAGGAAAACTTTAACTGGAAAAATTACAGAGATCCAAATCTCTGATTCTGTTGAACAGCTTTTTGTCATGTTTTTCACAAATTATATAACAAATTAAAGGCTAAAAGAAAATGCTGGAATTAAATGAAGAATTCATGTTTGCTGTTTGCCACAAGCCATGTAGGGGAATCAGGCGACATTTGGATGAGGTTTCTCTGGCCAGATGAAACCAAAAGTTAACTTTAGGGCTAACATGGGATAAAAGTAGCAGATTATGCCTAACAGGTCGTCCTTATGATGCATGGTGGTGGTGGTGTCATGATGTGGTGATAATTTTTATTTTGATCAACAGTAAAGTTTGACAGCCTCAATGGGATAATGGACAAACTAAATATCTTGCAAGAAAATCTATTTGAGAAAAATGGTTTACCTCTTAAGGTATGCAAAGCTGGTAGAAACGTTGCTCAAAAACGGTCGATATTGCAGGATGGGGTTGTTGTTTTATGACTTAATTTTTATTACAATTTTTGCAAGATATATGCATACAAGCCCACATTTAGTCTGCTGCTCTTCACTTACGAAACACTTAAAGTAAGTTTAAAAGTATATGCATCAGGTTAAACTTACAAGTTAAGTGAGTTAAATATACAAACATAGCTATAGTTGGTAAATTAATAAGCAGCACAAATTAGGATAAATGACTGAAATAGAAATAAAATTAAAAACAATATGAATAAAAATAAATACATAAAAATAAGAGACATGTGTAAATCATATTTAAAAAAAGAGAATTTTACTGCTGATGTGGTTGTTTTGCAGACTATCAATGTGCAAACAACCCACACCTTTTAAATTTCTATTTTCAGAAACAATTAATTTTCTCATACCTCTAATTAATCCATTATTATGTATTGGTCTGTTACATAACCTGGCAAAAAGTTCATGGATGTTTTTGGATGTAGTGGCACAAAATTTGAAAAAGTTCATAATTTTTTAATGCACTATAAATAAGACAGATGGCATCATGCTTGAAGGGGTAATTCTTGACAAATCGTTGTTCATCATACAGGGAAACTATTGGTTGTCAAAATTCATCAGGAGTTTATTATGTCTGCATTGTTTTGTAACTGGTTAAAATTGTGACTTAATAAATTAAATAGAGACTGTTGGAAGTGTCTGTGAGAAAATGAGTGACTGCCTGTCTGTGTACTGTTCTGTTGTCTATTTGTATAGTACTGTAAATGAAGGTGTGTACAGAATGTTAGGAGTGGCCCAAAGAGAAGAGATCTGAAATAATGTTTCCATTCTTTGTTTCAGATATGCATAATAAGAAGGTACAGCACAGGCTGAATGAAAAACTCTGGCTGGTCGAAAATTACTTACGAACGCACGGAACCTGGCGTAGTAGTGGTCCAACCCACATTGCCCAGACCATTCTAAATTCCAGTAAATCTATACATATAGACCTCAGTTGAACTACATCTGCCTATCCCACCTCTCCTTCGTCATCCTCGCGTTACCAGCATGTCATTCAAAGCCCAACCACAGAGGCCACTTGAGAAAAAAAGTCTGCATGTGTTCTCTATCATGTTTTCTTGCTGTAAGGCTAAAGTTGCAACTGGTATGATACCTTAGGTCAGCTGCTAAACTAAGGGTTTTGAACAACAAGTCAAACAAAATCTGAGTTTGTGAGACATAAGTCTTTTCTTTAACAAATCTTGAAAGAGATGATGTAGTGGCTTGACCTAAGGCTATTAATTACCGTAAGCAACTTCACTCCCACTAGTTTTAGCAATGGTCGCTCAGGTTGCAGCAGCACTTTTTATATTTTTTCTCATCTTTTTAAGGTCTTTGTATCTTGTCAGCTGCTGCACTAAAAGAAATCATCAAGGATTTTAGATATCCTTGATGCCTCTTTCCTTGATTTTCTTATCATGGTTAACTATAATTTTTTTTATTTGGAGAAGTGACCATTTCGCATGAATTATATGATTTAAACAACAGTTCAGCTTCTCAATGAAGCAGTAGCACCACTGCTGAAATACTTCCCCAACTAAAGCCAGCATTTGTTTCAATGATCTCCAAACCTTGCTGAAAACATTAGATTACATTTGAATGAAACGCATGTACATACTGTACCAGGACATGTTCACCCTTCATCTTCTGTAATCTGTTTTTTCACGTGGTTCAGTTGTCAGAGTTTTTGTGTCCAAAATTTGTCGACGCTAAAAAAGAAATAAATTACTTCAGTTCTCTGTCTTTGGGCTACATTGTGTGAAGCAATTGAGCACCGAGAAATAATGAGCATGACCACCCTGAATCTCCGAGGCAAACAAACCAAGGACAAATGCTGAATGTTCCCTAGATCAGCCACAGCAACTGAACCATCATGGATGGAAAAACATACATTGTTTCCTAAATACATGTCAGATGGACATCAGAGCAAACAACCATTGTGGAATGAAGTTATGACTCTCACATGTGGCAATATATTTTAAACACACGTTTAAATATATTGAAAACACAGATAGGGTGAACACATGATAAATGTGTCGTTCTGTGAAATCTGTTTACTTTATTCCCATTTCCTTACATGAACCCCTGCCATTATAGTATTTGCTCTTTCCAATTCCTTCCCCAAAAAAGAAGCATGCCAATGAAGTATGCTTCTTGTTTGTTTGCAGAATATATATTTATTTATTTACTTTGTTAAATACTTAAGATCTGCTTGTCTTTTTATTTTGTTGTTTCCACTCATGAATGTTAGGGTATGATCTGTAATTATAATTTTTTATTTTTTTGCATCAGTCTTAACCTTTAATTTCATATGTATTCATTTTTGGTTTAAGTTATGCCTCTGCATGTATCTCTTATCAAACATGCATCCAGTATATCCATGACAATATGGATAGAAGAAAGTATGTTTTCTATGCTGTATCAAATTGCATGTTTTTTTTGTTGTTGTTGCACTCTGCAGCTCCCTGCGGGCAGAATATCACCACAGAGGATGGCGTGGTGGTGACCCTGCCGCCATGTAAGACTGGTGCTTGGATTGTACCTGCAATCATGGCTTGCTACCTGCTGGTCGCCAACATACTTCTTGTCAACCTACTCATTGCAGTGTTTAAGTATGTAAACTTTCTATTTTACCACGTAAGAATATAGATATCTCTTTAACTTTTACGCCTTTTGCCAGATTATAACCTCAAAATGGAACATAATTGTTATATATATATACTGAAACTGAGAGATGAGTTCCAAAGAGAATATGCATCTTGATTTCTGCCCAATCTAAATCAGATCTCATCCAGCAAATTGCCTTCAACCATTTCCTAAATAGGGCCCAAATATCTCAAGCTTTGAACATCTAAGCACTGTGTGATGTTTACTATCTGAATATGGATGAAGGATGTGGATGTAACAAGTGGGTTACAGGTTTACTGACAGGTGATGCAAGGAAGCATTAATCAGAGAATCAGAATCAGAGACCCCCTTTTAGTCTAAAGAGGCTAAATAGATCAACGGCCTGAGGTGGGAGAATCTGTATTGAGAGTCCAGGCGTAATTTCTTTTCAATTGAACATTATGTATGACTTTCTGCTTCTCCATTACATAAAAACCAGATTTAAGTGTATAAGAAATGTAATTATTCCTAAAAACAAATGCTATTTTTGATTGCAAGATGTAGTGGCCTGTGCTTTCTTCCAGTAACATATGTATTACAGTGCTAATGTATGAAATTACTATCTACTTTAGAGTTTCTTTCACGTCAAAGCACTTATAGCAATATTTTAGACAGTGATATTAAAATGTGTTTTTTTTTTTACAATATTTTGGAACTGCTATTTTGCTTTTGACTTTAAAAGTGATCCTTGTAAATCATTAGCACAATGTAATGCAGCTCCTGCTGAATTATAATGCTACTAATTCACTTTTTTATCAAAAATTGCACAACTATGATTGCTTTTGATGTGTACCTATTTATTTATGTGTGTTAAGAAATCATTGTCCCGTTCAAATACCAATCCGTCTCCAAGTTAAAACCTAAAATATCACATAGGGTAAGAGGAAACTAGTTAGTTTTTGTTTAGGAACAACCCTGCCATGAACTGGAATCTGCTAGAACACAAGCAGTACTGACCAACACAAACTGAATTTTATTTGCTGAGTAGTTGCTGACCATGTTAGATGCATATGCCCAAAAATGCCACACTTCAGTATGACGTTGTCATCTCCTTACATAGACGAGCTGAATCCCTCTTCAGGAGTGTTTCATGACCAGATGTTAGGATGCAATGGGAGAAAGTAGTTTAAAATTTAAATTACTTTATCACGAATCAAAAGCTAATCAGTTGCAAACTAGACACAATTTACAATTAATTATCTATAACATGTCTAAAATTTTCTGATGACTTAAAAATAGTCTGCTTTCACTCTAGCTTGCTAAGAGATATTTAATTCAGATGTTTAATTCTATAAAACTTGAATTAATTCCTAATTAAGCAAATTTGTTTTTGTTAAATTGGTATTTAACCTTAAAAAAAAAACAGTTTAACATATTAATATTTAGCCCAAATTACTCACCCAATGCTTCTCACCTTCACTTCAGATGTTGAAGCTCTTAGTTTATCTGCTAGTTACAATTAAATGCAGCAGCATTGATGAATGGAGTCTCTTTATTTGAGATTCACTGTTATCTGTAAATCTGTAATGGCTAAAATTTGTTTGTGCTTGATTGTTCACAGCAACACATTCTTTGAGGTAAAGTCCATCTCAAACCAGGTGTGGAAGTTCCAGCGTTACCAGCTTATCATGACCTTCCATGAGCGTCCGGTTCTTCCTCCACCCCTCATCATCTTCAGCCACATAACAATGGTCCTAAAGCATCTATGCTGCCGCTGGCGCAAAAATGATGATGACGAGAGGGACTATGGACTGAGTGAGTGGAAGACATTCATTATTTTAAATCTGAAAACAAGTGTTAAATGTTCTCATTTATAGACTTTGCTTTTAATCTACAGCTAAAACTTTTAAATAAATCCAGAACATTGAACACTGCAGGTCTTTTACTGACATAAAATGAATAACATTAACGTTTTTGTTATTCTTTTACTACCCAGAGCTTTTCATCACAGAGGATGAGCTGAAGAAAGTTCATGATTTTGAGGAGCAATGCATAGAGGAGTACTTCAGAGAGAAGGATGACAGATTCCACTCATCTAATGATGAAAGGATCAGAGTCACGTCTGAGAGGTCAGATAAGAACACAAGAATGAATGGGAATCTAAAGTGCCTTGCAAAAGTACATGTGTCTCTCGAACATTTTAACACATTTTGTTACATAAGGAAGTCCATAAGCCTTCAGATGATCCAAATTGCTGAGGACAGAGTTTTAAAGAAAATTAAAAAGAGAGATTATATTTTTCCTGTTTTAGCGATTTTTATTGGCTTCTTGTTAAATCCTCTTTCTCACATATTCATTCTGTAATAACTGAGCTCCATCTTATATCAGAGATCTGATAGTTCCTTATGTTTCTAACAGAGTATTTACTATCATGCAACTTTTCAATTTTTTTTTCATGGCCTCATAATCTTTTCTGTATGATCAATGAGCTCTAAACATGCCAATTAGAGAGACTAATCAATTCCCCAAATTAACCAAAACAATAGTAGAAATTTGTACATTTCGAAAACAAAAACTAAACAAGTCCTGCTTAAAGTTAATCAATTTTTTACATTTACACGAATTGTACGCCTAACATACCTACCAACCATTTCATCTTCATTCCCTTTTTAGAGTGGAGAACATGGCAATGCGATTGGAAGAGGTCAATGAGAGGGAGCACTTTATGAAAGCATCACTGCAGACTGTGGATATTCGTCTGGCCCAAATGGAGGAGCTAATTGGAAGAATTACCGTGGCTCTGGAGCGTGTTACGGGTGTTGAGCGTGTTGAGGTCACTAAAGCACGCTCCCGAACCTCATCTGATTGCACAGACTCAGCATATATACTTCGCCAGGCAGAGTGCCCGGAGTCTGCATACATCCTCCGCCAAAGCAGCTTTAACAGCACAGAGGGCAATGCTTACCGCCTACAGGAGGCACTGGAGGGAACAGCTGAGGGCTCCATGTCCCCTCCCTCTCCTACTGGCATGGCTGCTCGGACAAGAAGTCACTCTTTCTATCTTGGGGGTGGACGTGCTGTTGAACGCACAAGCGGGGCTGAGCGGGCTGAAAGATTCTTTAAAGAGCGCTCACTCAGTCTTCACAGGGCCAATAGCTCACAATCTGTGTCTTCAGCTGCCGCCACCAAGGAGTCTAAGCCCCTCCCACTGGCGACGCTGTCGGTTTCCCAGCAGCACCGTCCGTCATCATGCATTGATATTTATGTCTCAACATCTGAGGAGGTGGGTCCTGCAGAGGTCTTTCTTGATCCTCTCCGTGTGGTCCCACCCCTCCAGAGAGACCGTTCACTGCAGTCAGATATTATAGAGACGGTGCTGCCAGGAGGCCGTGACTACAGCAGCACTGCTACCAGCGGTTTGGGCGACAGGCACTCGGAGGGCGGCGCAGGCAGCAGTGGAACAACTGGAGCTATGTATGATGACAGCGCGGCTGCTGATTTGTCATTGTGCTCAGCAAACCTCTTACCAGACACCATCCTACCTCCTTGGGATATGGAGCCATCTCCACCTCCCTCAGCAGGGCTGCTCGAACGCTCCAAGAGCAGCCGCTACCTCTCCACTGCAGGCACAACATTCCTTGATGAGCCTCCTCTGGTCAAGTCCCACAGCCTCATGTTCACGTCACGAAGTTGTTACGGTGGACTGGGGGCAGGAGTTCAGGTGAAAGCCACAGAATACACCAGCATCACTGACTGTATCGACACCCGCTGTGTATCAGCTCCATACACTCCTGCAGAATGCTCACACTCACCAGGAGGATCCACCTCATTCACCTTTGATAAGCCGTTAGACATTAGTTCCTCTCATCCGGAGAGAGAAGCAGAGTTAAGTCACACAGAGTCTGATCCTGAGGACCCAGAGGACCTGATACCAACCTCCGATACTCCTCACATAACAGGCCTTGGCAGGCCCAGTGGGGCTCCTCTCTGCTCAAACCTCTCCAGGCTTGAGCGAGCAAATAGCTGCTCCTCAGATGACTCCCATCCTTCACTCACACTGGCTCCTCCGCATCGGAAGAGCCTGTCAGTGAGCGAAAGGATGGAGAGGGGACAGGGTTTGGGAGCAGACAGGGGACCTGGGCCTGGGGGGCGAGGTTTTGCGGGACACAGATACCCTTTCCTCAGGAGCAAGTCCGGAGCACGACCTGACACAGCCAAAACTGACAGCCTGTCCATAAGAAAGCTGGCTGCTCCATCAGCTTTCCGCAGCTTTGATAGACAAAACTACACGTGACAAGGGCGTATTGGGGCCCTTACGCATTGTTGGGGCTTGGGTGAAAACTGAAAAGGGCCAGAGTAACAGCAGGATGAAGTTGCCCATAGATACTGATGTTGAGCATACCTATACTGTGTTCCATTATTTTTTAGGTTTGGAAAAGTTTAATTATTATCTGATTAAAGGGCAGCTTTCTGCAACAGTAAGAATCAGAAGGTCTATGAATATCACTAAAAAGAAAGAGCTATGAATTTAGATTAGTTTATACCTCTTGTAGCAAAGTAAATTACAATGGGGTGCCATAAAAATGGAAGTTGTAATTGTCCTGTAGGTCTTCCACAAACTGAATTTACACAAAGCAGACATTGGCCACTGTTTTGCACCACATATCTCACCCTAGAAAAATAAAGTATACTGGTTTTTCTACCTGTTTTATGCGGTAGGCACTGTTCAATCTGAGAGGCAAAGAAAAAGGTGAAGAAAAAGACTGTCAACTTCTTTTTGATATTTTGTGTAAGCAATATTGCAGGAAATGTTCCATTTCAAAGCCTACTTTTACATATCCCAAAATCATTATTTAAACCAGAATGGTACCCAAACAAGACCAGGTTTAAAGACAAAAATTGCCAAAAATTCTCCCTCTTTCAAAATTCCTAGTAATCCACGATAAAAATCAGATCAAGTGCATCCATAAATTATGTAAGAAAATGGAATGGCAGGGGGATTGACAACCAAAAACACTAATTATAGCTAATTTGATACTAAGCAGAAAAAGTTAGTCTGTCTGAAACAGACTAGCTACATGTATTGTCAAGTGGTGGTTTTGATTCATTTTTCCACCTTGACTATCTTCAAATCTTTAGGGTTTTAGGTGGCCTTTTGTATCAACTGTTCCTTTTGCATAATTTTCAGTTTCCTTTATTTAATTAGATTATTGCTTTACTAAAAAGTGAACTTTGAACATGCTTCAAATCTCTTTTTCTTCAGCAGTGGAGTCTTGTTGATGTAACCATGTATTTTGACTGAGGGTTTTAAGCTCTTATTGGCTCTTTGACAGCTCCTCTGATATTTCTGCTCGGTAAGAAATCTTGTTAAAAGCATCTGGACATTGTGATTTCTGATTAATTTGTGTTCCTTTCAGTAAGAATATGGGCCAAATTGTTCTTTCAAAATGTTAACAATTAGAAGAAAGGTTTTGTTTTGTTGCATCAATGCCATCTATTAATGCAGAATCAGCTAATCCTTTTTCACATTTTGTTACATTTATGATTTAATTTGATTTGATTTGATTCTATATATACATTATTTGGCTTGGTACAGACATTTTTTTATGAATTGAACATAAATGGCCTCTTTTAGAAATATGTTAACATGATGATGAATACTTATTTTCCCTGCTGTATGCTTTCGTACATCTTGAATGTTGATATCCCTAATATTTCCTCACTTAAATTTTTCAAGATGCAGTTCACCGTAAATCCTTTCTTAATTCAAAATGTATGTATTTTTGATTAATTTTTAAAATGTATTATTTAGTTATTGTGTTGAAACAAAAGACTTTCGAAACTCCTAAAAGAAATTAAGCAGAAAAAGGAACAATCTCAGGCCATTTGCGTCCTTACCAAAACTATCAGTTAAATGCACAGGTAAAACATGTTTGTCTTTGGATTAAAGAAAAAGCTTGTAGATAGTAGTGAAGGGGCATCAGCCAATTTAAGTATAATCATCTAATATGTTATCTACTGTTTCAATCATTGGCCATAAATACAAGTGTATACTGTGAATTGACTTATGCGTAAAAGATTTTATGAGACTTTATCAACCCTTTTACCAAAACTGTAAAAAGGGAAGCTGCAAAAGCTGAGTACAGGAGGGAGATAAAATTACTATGATCAAGCCTTAGCTTGACAGATGAACCGGGTGTGTGAACCTTTCTTCTTTTGACTGTAACTTACACCAAAAATATCCACACTCCATAAATCATAGATCTGTTATTAAGCCATTCAACTGATTTTGGCCGTGGTATTATTACTCTATCTAGATACAAATAGATCCGTCCTTCATCCTTTCCAGTGTTTTGATTTGTTTATTCTTTTTTTTCATTAAAAATTCAAGCAAGCCACCTCAGAGAGACTAAAGGAAAGCAACTGGTTGATGATGATACACCCATACATAAACTATGTACAGATCACAAAGATTTACTTTGAAAAAGCACTTATTTGTGAAATTAGTTTTTGAATAAGCTTGAAAATAAGCTGTTGAGTATATGCACTTTTGGTGAGATTTAACAAAGGTGTTCATCCTAGATGACAAATGATGAAGAGAGCTGTTCGTCACATGATGGTAGCTCGATTTATGCTTTGACATTTCTAATGTTTATTTTTGTGGAAGAAGTAGGTGGGGAGAGAGATGCCTTTCTCTGATAGATTTGCAAAGACAATATATTGAGTTTGATGTTTCAAACGCTTTCTCTATTTCATTTTAACTTAATCATGTTGTATTTATTTTGAGAAAATGATTCTATTTATATCTATTTTCTTGCTCATTAGCCATGATTATAGGAAATGCCTGTTTGAATTACAAAATAATATTTATATGTTTTCAGTGATATTTTTGTCAAATTTTAAGTATTTTCTAATTAAGCTTTTAAATACAATAAAATATGACCACCTACATGCACTAAATGATGATGTAAAATATTTATTAAATATAGATTAGTCTCAAATACTGTACATTTCCATCATATTTAAAATATTTAAAGTAGTTTTTATTGTGTGATTTATCAAGCTACTTATGAAATTTTTCTAATGTTGATACGGCAATACACAGTTGCCAGCATACCAAACTTAGGGTGCCTTTTTGGCATGGATGGAGTATGTGGGCATTTATGTGATTCAAGAATCTGTGAAGTGTCTCATTTTTGTTTCCTTTTTCTCATATAGGGGTCAACTATCAATAATCATTTAACATATACTTTAGTTGTTCCCTTTCCCATCTATTGTACATAGTGGGGAGCTTGTTATTAACTAGAGATTGGATTATTGCTTGTATGAACATTTATTTGAATTAATTTCAAGACACCAAAAATCATAGATGTCTTTAGCACAGTGGCTTTGTGGATTACGAGAATAAAACAATCTGTTTGCATGTGACAACAGGACGTTATGTGAGCCTCTCTTCTTGGCTAGGGCTGCTTTTGCAGTAAGTCTTCTGTTTAGCTTCAGGGGACATGATTAATTTGTGTTTTGCAATCAAAATCTTCCAGACTGTTAAAGATCTCCAGTTTTTAATGCTGTAAAGCATTAGGTGACTGTGGTTAGTGCTTTCTTCTGCAAAACCAAATATCCCCAACCTTTAAAGAAAAGCTCAGCGAAATGTCCCTTCAATCTACAGGTGTGTCTTGATATTTTAGAATGTAACAAAATTGATAAACTGGTTCATTGTTAATTTAATTCAAACTGAGAA
This sequence comes from Cyprinodon variegatus, assembly GCF_000732505.1. NCBI lineage: Eukaryota > Metazoa > Chordata > Actinopteri > Cyprinodontiformes > Cyprinodontidae > Cyprinodon > Cyprinodon variegatus. The sequence goes on from NW_015151426.1 coordinate 293,852, forward strand.
ATGGATGTAATGTATAGCTTCATTACACATAAAGTAGTATCTTTCAAATATTTACTACTGTTACATATGACCTTAGCTTACATCTAATGAAATCCAGCGAATTTTCGCAATGCAATAACAGTAAAATGTTATGTAATGGCAATGTCAGGGTCTCCTCAATCATAAAACTCTAACAGTCTATGATGTCATCAGCAAAGAGATAAAGCCACAAAGGATAATTTCTAGAGAAACAGTTGTTATTTTGTTTCCCAGAGGACTGTATCTAAGCATGTTACTAACAAGCAGAGTTGAAGAAAAAAGTACAGTAAAATAAACATAAGTAACACGGTTGACTGCAGCCTTGACATGTTTGTGGAGAAAAGCCCAAACAAGAGTGAAAAGGGCTTCACAAATTATGGAGTGCAACTGGAGTCAGAGCTACATGAACCACCATATGTACCAGGATTTCAGCTGTCACATTCCTGGTGTAAGCACACTCCTGAAATACAGTTAGTATCAGAAGCATCTCACATGGACTAAGGAAAAGAAGGACTGAACAGCAGCTCAGTGGTCCAACTTCTTTTTTGCAATTAATTTGGAAATCAAGGTCAGATAAGCTGGAGGAAGAGTGTAGAGGCTCATTATGGTCCAGTCTGAAGTTCCCACAGTCATCTGCTAGGATTGTGCAAAATCACCCCAGATTAGTACAGAAATAGTTCTGCAGAACTTTCGCTTCCTCTTTTTGTCAACATTTTTTTTTAATAGATTGATTTCATATTCCATTGGGACTTTTTCATTCAAGCAAATGCTCCAATACCTCCTTCAAATAGGATGAAACAGGTATTACCCTCTTGGAAATGCCAGCACATGACCTAAACCCAATAGAGCTCACTGAGTATTGAAAAGCAGTAGATGAAAGACTCCCCATGTGTCTTGTGGATGTTTACATTTTTCAAGCACAGTTTTTCCTTCCTGTTACATTAGAACTATAAGCTTAGATACATCCCTCATTTACTTTGTTTAAAAAAGAAAAAAAACATTAAAACTTTTGTGGCTTAACCTCTTTGTGGAAGTGCAACTAGCTGTTTTGTGAGCAACTGTCAAGCTGACAGCCTGTCCTATATTTTTGTAGGGCCTGAGTAAATAAAAATGATTAATTTCCTAGAAAGTGGATTTAAAATTACATTCTGATTTACTGAGATGCACCGGTACTTGGTTAATCATCAACTGAAGGTTTGCAGTGGTGAGTAAAGATCATGAAAGAAAGACTATATGTCTGGCATTGATGTTTGACACATGCAAAAACGCAATTTCTTTTAGCTTCCTTGACAGATGTGCAGAATTGTGAAGATAAAAGGATGACCATAGGTCGGTGCTCAGGGACAATATTACCCCAGTGATGCAAGTTATTAAGTCTTTAATGAGTCACATCAGAATTAAAGAAGGAAGAGAAAGAAAAAGATTAGTTTGTTTAGAGCTGAAGGCGCCAATTACAATCACTGTGCTTAAATATATATATGTTTTGTCTTGGGAAAAAGCAATAGCCTATAAATGAATGTCTTCATACTGGCTCATCTTGCTCCCCCTCAGAAATATAAATTGCCGGCAGTAAAAACAAAATGGTCTTATTTTTTTGTTTTGTTTGTTTATTGAAACCAAACTCTCAAACCAAATGGAGATAGACTGAGATAGATTCATTCAACCTATTGTCTACCAAGCCATGACAGGCAGGGAATAAAGTTCTGTGTGAAAACAAATGGCTGTGCTTGACTTAGCTCCTCCCTTTTTAGGCAATGATATTACTTTGTGTGGTCTTTTTTCCCCACTGCAAAGAATATCAGACTTGTTCTTGGCATGTAGAAACAATGGGATGATCAATACATCGACATGTATGCTGTTGTGCAAGAAAATGTTAAAGCAGGAAATGTGAATGTGACTTGCTTGCGTGTGAAACCAGACATTTAGAATACACCATCAACAGGGAGGGATTCCAGAACAATAAAACCCACCAGAGATTATCAGTGTACAGTAATTTAAAGATATTTTCTTATGCTGAATCATACATTTTCAGTAAAAGACAAGCAAATGTCGATTATAACCTGTTAGTTTTTTTCATTTCCTTTCTATAGAATGTGGAGACTAGTAAGTTGAAGGAGAATTTCACACAGACATACCTCTGCAATAATTACTAATGTTAATCTAAAAGGGATCTATTGTATCCCACCTATTGGTCACACTTAACTTTCTGTTATTTAAATGCATGCAGTTCTTCCACTCAGCTTGTACACATATGACTTGTAACGTTAACAGCGAGTAAGTTGGAAGGAGATTATACAAAATAAAAGTAGAGTGTATTTGGATACAAATACAAAGCTGTACTCAGTGTGAATAGGATCCTGTCTGGCATGCATTGTTAAATAAACAGTTATATAGATTGGTATCTGTGTAGTGTGTATTTGTTTTATTTCTTTAAACTGTATTCAGCAAAAAGCTACTAAATACTGTGACGAACAAGTCCAAAATGTGTTCATGTTTGTGCATCTGCTGATTAACATGTTGGGTCAATTCAAACTTTCTAAGAGTATCTCATTGTTGGAATGACCTATCTTCAAGAATGTCAATGTGAGTGTTGAGGTCTCCTACAATAAACTGTCATAGTCCACACATAACCCAGATAATGGCCATTAAATAATTTAAAATGTTGATTAAGAACAGTCTGACAGTGATAAGAATGCACTGGGTTCAAGTCAAAAACCGTAAAGCACAGATTACTTCATTTACTCACTTTCTAAATGAGATCTACCTAAATCTTTGGGTCGCTCAGAGGATGGCCTGCCATCTCCCTGTCACTGTTGTAACTTTAAAGCGGAGCTTTTCCTGACTCATGTTGATGAAATGTTACCAGACACCTTTTATGGTAGTGGTCTGATCGAGTGGGCTTGCAGTGATTAGTATTTACAATGAAGTTTGCCATCAGATCTCTTACAGTCATTATAATCAGTGACTTTGCAAGCAGAAACGCCAGGAAGTAAAGGAGTGGGGCCTTGTGGGAGAACAGTGTAACATTACATAGTAATATTGGTAGTTTCTGTTTAAAAATGTATTTTTTAGATTTAGTTAAATGAAGCTTCGGCAAAAATTCAAGCCAATCATCTTTCAAGATCCCCTTCATTTAGCTTCTGGCCAAGCTTCCCTATTGCAAGCCTGTGAACTTTCCCCCACCCTTGCCCAAACTCCTCCCTCATTCTCAGACTATTCACAATCCCATTCTTCCTTTAGCTAACTCAATCCAATTTAATTCAGTTTATTTCTATAGCGCACAGCCAGCTACCATGTCAGAGGATGAAAGAGAGCACATACAGTTAGTCCCAGTAAGAACGACAGGAGTACTCTGACAAACAGACCAAGCTCCAAAGTCTATAAACAAAGGTGTTGATGGTAGCAGCACAACTGATATTTCTCTCCAGCATGGTGTCACATCAAAACAGGAACAGCCCAGATGAAGTTACTGTGGTGATAAAAAGCAGAGAGAGCATAAGTTTAGAGGACGAACTAACAAATACTGTAGAATGGGAGAATAGAGATAGAATGAAGCTGTATGATGAAAGTGGTCCCTATGTCCTCAAGCTGTCTAAGCCTATAGCAGCATAACTATAGAGATATCTCAGGATAACCTGAACCACTCTAACTATAAGCTTTATCAAAAAGGAAAGTTTTAAGCCTAGCCTTAAAAGTAGACATGGTGTCTGCCTCACAGACTAAAACTGGTAGTTGGTTCCACAGGAGAGGAGGCTGATAACTGAAAATTCAGCCTCCTATCATTATTTTAGAAATTCTAGGAACCACTAGTAAACCTGCATGTTAATAGTAAAGTGCTCTATTAGGAAGGTACAATCATGTCAGGGTATGGAGAGGTTTGTAGCTGGACATAAAATGCAGATGCGATGCATGGTGGGTTTCTTCTAGATGTAATGATGGAGGCAGTAGTAGTATAAATCCAAAATAATCAGGTCATGAACACAGGAACTATAACAGTGTACACAGGAGGTGACTGACAGGAACTGATGTGGACATGAAATAAAGACGATGATCCAGCAAAGACAAATTGCAGAGGAGGGGTAAATATACACTGCAGAGGAGACTAACAGGAAAAAAGGTTGGAGTAATGATCTGAGTGGGAACAGCTGTGCAGAGAAAGAACAAGAAAACCAATGGAAAGAAAGGTGACACTAGGGAGCAATGAAGAGTAAATGTGAAATATAACCTAACTGTAAACGGTGAATGGCAAAATAAAGATAGAGCAAAGACTAAGAAATGGTGAATAGGAGATAATCTGTGCAGTCAGTTCATCCAGATTATCATCCTGCCTTCAAATATTATTTCTATGTCTGAGCCGCTCAGACGCCCGTACACCATTCAACAGCAGCCTCTGGCCCGGTCGTCTCTTCGCGGTTCGGTGCGGCGGCTGGAAGGCGGTTTTCATGTACGTAATCCAAACTGCAGGCACCAGAATAATAAAATTGAACATGTTTTGCCAGCAAATTTCGGCATTTTAAGCTAATTTAGGCGTTAATAAACTGTTTCAGAGGAGTGGTCATAGTGATCTGCATCAGCAGCAATGTATCTCTCTCTCTCCCAGCTCCCTGATCAGCTTCTCTGATTGGATGATGTGGCACATCGAGCAGCAAAAGTAAAATTTTTCCAACTCCAGCAGCAGCTGCGTTTGCAGCACGTCACACGCGTCAGATGCTCAGAAGCTCACAACGCGCTGCTTCTGGAGTTGATGCTTTGCTGCGCCTTGATGCGCGTCAACCATTGACTATTTAAACTAGCTGCTCCTGCTGCCTCTGCTGCTTTAGGTATGAAAGTAGAATAACTTTGGAGCATGAGATAAATGTATCATTAACATGAAAAAACTGATATCTGTCAGATAACTAAGATATATATATATTTTTTTCTTCCACTACAGGTTCATTTTCCAGTTTTCTCTTGCAGTTGTTGCCAAAAAGTATAAAACACATTATACTTCAATAGTAAATAAATGTTATAGTTTATTGGATTACTTTCAGTAACACTACATGATGCACACAAATAGAAGACTGTAAATTGCACTGCCAGAGCAGCCTTGTATGTCTGATTGTTGGACTGTTTATTGCAGCACTAGATAGTGACAGAAAAAGAGGGCCCCAAAATTAGATTTTGCTAAGGGCCCAGTGGAGGCTTTGGCCGGCCCTGTTCCTTTCAACAATGAAATCTGCCATGTGTTGGGGTATAAATAAGGTGCGGTCATTTGACCTAGAATCAGGTGGGTTTAGGAGGAATTTTTAACACCATTACATTTGCAAAGAGACGTCCTAGTCCACAATTGCATAAGGGGCCAACCAGGTGTCAGTGACAGGGCCCCTAAGAGGTCAGGGGCCCCAACAGCAGTTCAGCATTGGACAGAGTATGCTTATTATGTAATATGGTTCAGCTACATAAAACGTGAGTTTTATTAACTGTATCATAAAACTTAATTGTGTACTTTAATTGCTCTGGGCATATCCCTCATGAACAGACAGGGAAATCCAGTTCTTCCGCTTGTGGGTGTGCTGATGCGGTCATGTGTGCATGTATGTGTGTACGCGTGTGTTGGTGGTAAAGGAGTGTGTTCACTGAAGGAAGCGAGGCCCGCAGTGCTGAGCTTGCTCTCACTGCCACACGTGGACATGGGAACATTTTGTACCGACATTCCGCACGTGTCGTCTCATTCTCTCCGTACTAAACCACGCGCGTGCGCCCCTACACACTCCAAAAAAAAAAAAGAAAAGAAAAAAACAACCTTATCTCTGCCACGACCGTGTCAACATGACGGTGTGACCCAGAAGTACGGCGCAATCCTGAACTCTTGCACTTTTGAAAGAGAACATAGTGGGGGAGTAAGGGAGAGAGGGAGGTGGGGGACTGCGGCAGCCGCAGAGGCACCTCCTCTTCCACTGAAATGTTTACAACCTCGCTGTAGGAGGATCAGGAGGTTCAACCGGATTTTATTTCTTGGAAATTTAGGGGTTCTGCCACTGAATCCAGAAAAAGAAGGGTGGGTGGGAGTATATGAATGATTCTGGGACAGCACAAGTTTTAGATGCACAAAAAGGGAACTTTGTGTCTCTGCAGTTCTCTTCAAATCCCTTTACTTGTACATTTTGTTCCTGCAGTACACGACTTATCCAAAAAAAGGAAGTGGTTCTTTTGAGTAAAATAAAACTAAAATGTGAATGTTTTTATTGATTGTAAATGTTATAATCAGAAAAAAAATAGACAAACTCTTACATTAATTGAATGTCTTCATCTCGTTTTGTAATGTTTCCAAGCATTGCTCAATCTCTGCACCCTGAAAACAAAAATATTTTCTTAGAACTTGGCTGTGTTAAACACCCACTGCAATGGACACCCCTTTTTTAAAGTGAAGGATTGGGAAATAGTGCTATTATTTCACGTTGGAGATACATGATGGGATTTTTTTTTTTTTTTTTTTGTTGGGAAGATCAGAGAATTGAAAAATAAAAGGTTTCTCATTATAGTGATTTAAAAAAAAAATCATAATCCTGGTGAGAACCAACATCTCCAAAGTAGTATAATTATTTCTTTCTAAACAAATTCAAGTCATTTTACTTGTAGTCAGAAATAGATTTTTTTCCCAGTTGTGCAGTAAGAAGACTTCATTACAATGTTTATGTTTCTCTTTTTATACTTTGCTTAATGAGTTTGCATCTGCAGTCAAGAGTTCAAGTGTGGCTTCAGGGACAACAGGGCAGGGGGTGTGTCACTGAGAGTGGAACAGCAGCTATTTTTGCCTAACGCCTAACAAACATTGCACATATGTCTGCCATGATATATATGTAGTCACCCAATGAAACTTTCACACCAACTTGTAAACAAACTGCCCGTCTTACTGATAATTATAATAAGTAGTCCAATTAACTGTTTTAATAAAAACAGGAGTGGGTCTTGTGTGCTTCATTTAAAACCCAGTTACACATAACCAATGTTCTCATTTCTACACCTAATCAATTTATACACTTCATAAAATGTGGTAACAGTGCCACTATGGTAATTAATTGGCACTTAGAAAATGTTGATGTCACCTGCACTATTTATAGGGTAAATATTGAGTAATGCAGAGAGCAGATATAGGCACAACTAAGTAAAGACAATGACTGATCATGTAGGCTACATGAACTAAAAGTGATTCAATTGTTAGGGAGGCAACATGCAGCAGTTCTGCTAAAAAAGGCTGCACTGTCCTGGTCATATTATATTTTTAGATTCATGTGCATAAAAATATTGTCATTTTCTATAGATTCACCCAATTTGTAGTTTTAATAATTTTACCCTGAGTATAAAACATAAAGCTCACTCACACCACAAACCTTATTCACACATATGTTTGTATATAAAGGTATCTATTTTTTTTTTTATGTTGCTTTTATTACAAAAAAAACAGTAATGGTGTAAATCAACCTGGAGCTGATGAAAATGCGCATTTTTTTTATTATTTGTTTAAGGGAGAAATGTCAATAAGTTTTAGCATATAGTATTAAATCCCTTTATTTCATTATCCCTTATTTTGTTTTATTGAAAAAACATTATTTCGGTATTATAGCAAAGTAAATACAATGTATTTACTCTAGTTTCAAGCTAAATTTAAACGCAAAAAAAAAAAAAAAAAAAAAAAAAAAACATATTTCCCAGCTATTTTTTTAAACACAAACGCAACATTAGGTCTGCCCTTAGCTAGAAGCCCTGCCTGTGATTGGTCACTTTCTCCGTCACTCAGACCGGAAAAAGGGCATGCGAGCCATGGTCGCTATCAGCCAATCGCAGCGCAGGTCTATTATGACACAGCGGTATTCCGCGAAATTGTTTCTTGGAGTTGAGAGAACTGGCTGTTGCTCGCTGTAAAATAGGACAAGTGGGCGCAGAAGTGGAGGCACACAGAACGGCAGGACAGGCGTCTGGCACATAAAGGCGAAAAGAACAAATAAGGAAAAAAAGGAGGAAGAACAGAGGAGCGCAACTGTTCTCTCTCCTGAGTCAGTGTTTATTTATCCGCCCAGCATCCCCTGGAAGAAACACTCTCTAAGGACGACACGTGTGGATCATTAGCCAAGGAGGACTGCGGTCTATATAATATTTTCTCCCCTATTTTTTTTCTATAGATATATATTTATATATATATACTCTGCAGCAACTTTGCACAGACTCTCTTCACTCCACCCAGATCCGCTCCAGTGATGTCGGAGGTTGATGCCGTGGACTGCGTCCCTACGCGTCCTCTGGAGAGAACAGAGGACGCCTTAAAAGATAACCAGGAAAATGGCACTTTACTAATGGTCGCGATGATATTATTGGACTTAAAGAAATGTGGTCCGACCCCTGTCTGCGGCGGAGGGAGCAGCGAGGCGGGAAGGCAGGAGAAAGAGAAGGAGGAGCGGGGGAGCAGCCGGGGGTGCCAAGCTGTCAAGGCGCCGCGGAACAAGGCGCCCGGCAGAACTGAGACCCCCGAGAAGAGGCACGGCTGCCCCTTTGCTGGCTGTGGGAAAATGTACGGAAAGTCGTCCCACCTCAAAGCCCACCTCAGGGTCCACACCGGTGAGCGACACGCCTACAAAAAAGGCTCGCTTCTGTAGACGCCCTGCGTCACTTCACTTTTACGCGCATGGGTTTCATCCACTCATTAAAAAAAGTCCCAGATTGTTATTTTCTATATCTGCCTTTGTGTGACATGTGAACTGTAGGAGCATATGGTACCGCAGGTTATATGACAGGTGGTTCGATGCGTTCAGGGTCAGATCATGCCTGCCACTGGCTGAGCAGGCTGGAAAGAGGCGTGCGTTAGATAAAGATGTCTTAATATGTTGTTGACACGCGCCTTCCTGTGAGAACATCGCGTTCTTCTCTTCGCTCCGCGTTTTGGGGGCGCAATAAATCGCACAGAAAGCAAGTTAACTCAAATCATTCTTCATTTGGGGGGGAATAGTTAAATTCCTAACTGTTAAAGTGGTCCTTATGTTATATTAGGCCAACACGCTGATCAATCCGACCCAGTTGTCACTGTATGTTCTTTGCTGGAGGTAACCGCCCCCCTCCCGCCCCCTGCACCACCGCTATCTCATCCATCATCCATCATCTCCGGCTCCACACCCCTCCGTCCGGTTGTAAACAAGAGCAGACATGTGGTTTGAGTCGAGCACGTGGAGGAAAAAGTGGGGTGTTGCCTTATGTGGTTTTATTGTCATCTAAATAGACAAGCTCTACATCTAGTAAAAGATGGTTACCATTCTCAAGAAAAAAAAACCCTTTTTTAACGTAGCTGCAGTGTTTAAAGGGGTCATAGAATGATTATATAGGGCAGGGGTCTTCAATGTTTTCCAGGTTAAGGATCCCCAAACTGATGTCGAGATTGAGTGGGAACCCCCTAATTATATATATTGTATGAAATTGTGTTATATCAAACTGGTCATATAGTCACTCTTATTACAAAAGTAATTTCACCCTTGGATCATTAAAGTATTTCTGATTCAGATTCCTGGTTGATGGGTCAGGTGTTGTGAATGAAATGGTGCCCAGCTTGAAAGATCTCCTGTGTGTTGCTGAATATGTGCATTGATGACTGAAAGACATCTTCTGCCTCCATTTATCTGTTTGCTGCAGATAAATTGAATTCATGTTAATGTGGATTTAAAGACATTTCAATTAGTGGGAAAAAAATAGCAGGGAAGGGGATATAAAAAAAAGTCTAATCAACCAAAACTTTCGTGACCCCCACGCAGTACCTCTGTGGACCCCCAAGGGGTAGCGGACCGCTGTTGAAGACCTCCGATATAGGTTATTTGCTGCTGGTCCTTAAGGTCTCTGAATAGGGTGTGTAATATTGGTTGGGCTGAAAATGGCATATTTGCTGCTCTTTTAGCCCTAATGCAAGCCTGGTTATAAGCTTTAGAATGAAATGACAGGTTTTCTTCCTTTTATGGTATGCTCATGAATATTTAGATGAGCTGTGCGCTGATTGGTTGGTTTACAATGAGTGAAGCTGCTGAGCAAAGATGCATCATAGCAACCAGTACTCACTCACTGAGTGTTGATATGGTAGTGTGACCAGACGTCCTTATTTTCCCGGACATGTCCTGCTTTTCATACCTGGAAAATTGTCTGGGGGGGGATTTCAAAATGGATTTTGGTAGAGTACAGTGCAACAGAACTGAGCTGTCAGCTCTGGGGGTGGTCCGGGAACCCCGGCGGACAGGGGCAGGGACCCAGCCGGGGACAGAGCAACCAAATCCGACCCGGTGAGGGTAGTCTGGACACCGGCGCCCCCACCCCCTTTCTTTTCCCCTTTCTCCATGCAGCTAGGAACACTGCATTTATGCCCATGGTTCTGGCTCATTTTCAATAGAGAAACTGCCTGCTTTTTAATTCTGGTATAAGTAAACCCAACTGTAGGCTAAACAGCTAAACTAGTGTCTTACATCAACCTCTATTCATGCTCTCGGGCCGTGAACCAGTGGGCTGATCTGTATGTCAATTTCGGGGCGTGACAAAAGTACAGGCCAGAACCAAATAAGGCAACATCCCCAAATTTACGTCCATTCGGGGCTTTGCTTGGATTCACCCGTTTTATGGTGGAAGTTTAAAATAGTGAGATTTGCAGTGAAAGGAGGCGTTGATGGGGTTTGAACTTCTCTGTACGTCCATTTCACCCACTGAACTATCATTATTCATCTATGACAATGTAAACTCGGTTTTGCATTCTATGATTCCTTTAAGTCTTGTGCAGTTCTAAATAGGGGGCCAACAGGGTCAAGGGGCTAGAGCTGGAGCAGGGGTTCTGTCAGATCAGAATATGCTG
>NW_015151427.1:0-7605 GCF_000732505.1 Cyprinodon variegatus
TATTTTGTCTTATCCTGATAACTAGTTTCAGTTCGTTTTATCATTTAGCATTCAAGTGTAGCTGCCGAGGTGTTTTGTGTTAACTATAGTTCACTTGCAGCTCCTAGATTACCTAAAACGTCTGTCTGCTTTAATCAAACTTGCAATATAACAGAAACTATAGTTGCCCGGCCAGTATAACATATCTAAGTTAGCATAAATTTAACTTTACATACATAGCTGGGGTCTGTTCCAATTCCAAGACTCCTGGTTAGGTGGCAGCTGCTCTGTGCCCCTGATCTCTATTTATTCAGTGGATTGCTTTTTGCCTAAAAAAACTGAGGCCACCGTCTACCATGCTGGTACTTCCCAGTCCCACGGACAGTAAAAATGCCTACCTGTGTAGCATTTGGCTGCAAAAACAAGCAGTTTGTCGGCTATGGGAAGACGTTCCACAGGTAGTTTCACATTCAGTGGATGTATTAATAAAGAATATCAAAATACACGCCAATGTAGCCTATAGTATAGTATGTAGCGTAACATTAGTCTGGCTATCTTGGACTGACTCGAAAGTATTGACTAAACTAGCCATTGATATTGTGTCTAACTTAAGAAAATAGAAAGTAGAGTAAATAGAAAGTAATTCACTTTGAAATGCCAATGTAGTAATTCACTTTTAAGCTGATGAAGCTGTCGTTTTTTTTATAGTGTTTGTATTGCATGTTATATTGATGAAAAAAAAGCAACTCAAACATTTGATCACCGTATATATATATATATATATATATATATATTAGGAATAGAACAAACAATATGTCTTTTGATGATTTTGATAATTTCATGTGTTTACTGATGAGTAATGACAAAGCTAACATGCTACTCTATGCTATAGTAATATATTTTGAGCTGTTGTTGAAGCTTGGACAAGCTTTATTTCATGTGTTTTCACTAAGGGTTTAAACACTGATATAACATTAGTGTTCATGTGTTTTCTCATATCCTCATTACATTTTAATGACCAAGTATGACCAAAAGTAATTTAATGGAATCCTCGGGTGTATACGCTGCTAGCTATTTCAAAGAGGGTAAAGAATCATTTAACTACTAGTTCCTGTAGTTACTGATTCCTGAATAAGCAAATCATTTAATAAAACATTATTTGGCCAAATAATGTTATATTTACCTCATAGATGGAGTGGACCTACTTAGAGTTGTTTAAACAAAGTCATAGCAGCCAATGTGATACCGAAAACTCAGAGTTCCCGACCTTAGGCTACATAGGCTAGACGATAGTTGGGCCACTGACTGGACCGGACAGGGCATTCGAACCGAGCCATCAGCTTCGGGGCAGACGGGGGCAGGGAGCCAGCGGGGAACGGAGCGGCTGACCCGACCTGGTGACGCCATGCTTCCCCCTGCCACTGGTGTCCAGGCTACCATCACCGGGTTCCCAGACCAGCCCCGGAGCTGACGGCTCAGTTCTGCTGCACTGTAGTCGACCAAAATGCCAGGCGATTTTGAAATTCCCCCGGACATTTTTTTAGGTATGAAAAGTAGGACAAAAGAGGAAGTCTGGTCACCCTACCTTAACAACAATTTGATGTTTCAGTGAGTGAGTGCTTGTTAATATGATGCGTCTTTGCTCAGCAGCTTTGCTCGTTTTAAACCAACCAATCAGCGCACAGCTCATCTATATATTCATGAGCATAGCATAAAAGGAGGAAAACCTGTCATTTCATTCTATGGGTTATAACCAGGCTTGCAATAGGGCTCATAGAACAGCAAATATTGTTATGTACCAGATTCTGACTCAAGATTCAACCACCACATGTCAGTGATGTTTTTAAACAGTTTACTGATAAGCAGGGTTAAACAGCACCGTCTCTCGGGTGTGCAGCTCTCACTAATGGGCAGGAACTTCCTGGAGGCAGAGGGACAGGTTAGAGGCTGCAGTGGCAGGTTAGCGGAGTGGACTGAGAAACTAATCTGATAGCGAGAGGAGCTAGTGCGCAGAGAGTCAGCCAGAGACAGGCAGGAGGGTTCAGGGGCAGGAGGCATCCACTTGATGTAGGGGACAGGCCGCTGAGCGGCCAACAGATGAATAGACAGTGCGGGCTTTCCAGGGGCAGTCTGGGTCCGATATCCGAGTCCAATAATGCAGCAGAGTTACAAAGGGGAAATCCAGAAGGAAGGTCCGGGTCCAGTTCCAGGGCCAATATCCAACAAACACAGAGAGTTAAGGGGACAGGCAGGTTCAAGTACTCATGGCTCGAAACTATATGGAGCTAAAGACTGACTTGGATGGAGCTTATATGCAGGTGAAGAAAGGTGGAACCAGTAGAGGTTGATTGCAAGGAGGGTGGAGACTGAACAGGTGTGTCGATAGTGAAAAGGATCAGCTCCAGTGCCAGGATCATCACAAATATGCCATTTTCAGCCCAAATAATTATTTTATAAACGTATTAGGCATTGTTTGCCTAATGAGGTAGAACCCATTGCAAAGACTTCTTTAGTCTCCAATAGAAAAAATTTACATCTTTGTTGAGAGGCATTTCTAAATAAAATAAGTTTACAAAACTAAGCATGCTGCTGGTAATAGAGATAAATTTACCTTTGAGTTTTACTGCCTCTTGTTAATGAATGCAAAACAACTGTTGGTTCTCAATGTTGAAATGTTTTTATCTCAAAGTGTGCTTTAATCTAGCTCCTTTATAGCATTGTAATACATTCGAGGTATTTATGCTGTCTATTGAGATGCAATGCCTTTTAGCCTCAGGCTTTCACTTGAAAGGTTCTTGATGTTTCATTTGTATTTAAAGTTTAACATCTAAAGTGACCCTTTTAGGTATTACTGGCATTTACGGCTTGCTTTCAAGAAACAGCCAGTAGTAGTTGTAAAAAAATATCTCAGCATCCACCGACTGTTTAATAAATGTATTTTCTAAATGATACAATTTTATTTAATGAGGATTTTTTTTATCACAAAGAGCCTTGCACAATCAGCCAATGTTTATTTGCTGACATAATTTTGCACATTTTGATGCATTGAGAGAGATTTAGAGAGATTTATCCACGCTGTCTGATTTGTTAATATAATACAGGTCCTAGCTCCTTTATCACTGGCTTTAAATCTGTTTGATTGATGAGATCCGAGGCTTTGCAGAATTCTGCTGTTATCATGCTCTCAGATCTCTCTAAATAGCATTAGGCTGTCTCATGCTTATTCATTTGTGACATAAGCATGTCCTAGTTGTAAGGACTTAAATATTAACTTTTACATATTTATTGAGATGTTTTTTCTTAAATGTTGATTTTATAAAATTATTAAAAAATCTAATATTTAACCATTTGAGGGGCTTATTTCTTGTGATTATTATTTTTTAATTATTTAATTTAAATATCAACATTTACTCAATTGCAATCAAAAACTGTGACAAAAAACTTTGGGTATAAATCAATAGTTTCATATACTGGATTATTCATGGTCATCATATTTTTTAATGTGTATGAATATTTTGTGTAACTTGGCAGATATTTTACTAATTATTATAAAAAATAGATGGCTAGAGGTTTCAGGAGTTAATGGTGCCTAATTCTAACTTCATACACACATGGACAAAACTGTTGGTACCCTTTGTTTCAAAGAAAAAAACCCTCAATGGTCACCATAAAAATTCAATTAAAATGAATACATGAAAGTCAGACAAGTTTTTCAGCCATGCTTCAACAGAATGATTTAATGGATGTATCAAAATACGCAAATCGAGGTTAAAAAAAATCAATGATTATTATGTAAATTATTATAAGTGTAATTTGCTTATTTACCAGGTTTCTTAGTCTTTTATATAAGGTTGCAGTCCTAGACCGGCTTGTCGCTGTTCATTCAAATCTTACTCAAAGGCTGTGTAGGAGGGTTGTTCTGATCTTATTGATAAACAGTTCACAGCATAAAATAACCATAAAAGACCAGGGGTTATAATAACATGGTACCTGTATTAGCTAATAATCACACACAGTATTATTGTATCTAATAACTATTCAAACACGAAACACTACTGAAAATAAGTACAAGTAAATAAAAGCAAACAAAGAGGGAAAAAAAGGGTTTTAAGACTCTGTTTAATAGTCTGTAAGGTATGTTCAAATTTGAAGGATTAGTGCATTCAAAGTGCCTTTTAAAATGGTAGCAGATATGAATATAGAATATCAACAAATTAAATCTATAATTAGAAACACATTTAAGCATATTGATGGAGGTTTTACAAATTCCAACTAATATATTAGAGTTCCTAGAGTTAAATCCCCCAAAACTACCGTCTAACTTATACAGGACACTCACTAAACTAGATGATACAATATCTCTTCCTATTATGAAATGGGAGGAGGATTTATCAGTCAGCTTTGAACAAAACATCTGGGCTCAGATATGTCTAAGAACTTTTAACATCATTAGAAGCCCCAATTTACAACTAATACAATATAAATTCCTCCGCAGAGTGCACTATACAGGTCAAAGATTATTCAAGATGGGTTTTGCACAATCTAATATCTGTCCACGGTGCACAGGCAATCAACTTGATAATTATATCCATGCTTCATGGTTATGCACGCCGGTTCAGATGTGTGGATGTTTGAAAGGCTTCGTGTGTGGCTCACTGTCTTGGTCCTGGTCCATGCCGTCTCCTGGTGTGGGCTTTTTCCGGGTTGGTGGTTCTGCATGGTACGTGCGGGTAAGGACACCCGGGGGGTCTTCTCACACCCCTGTTCTCTGGCTGCCGCCCAGAGTCTGGCGCCTGAAGGAAGAGTTGGCAGCCCAGGGTCTTGGCGGGGGTCTTGGCAGCTGTTGTGGTGCCTGGTTGGCCCATTTCTGCTCTCCCCAAAGGGGGTGGAGGAAGGGGTGACTAGGGTATTGAGGGAGGGAGGAAGTGGCCAGGTGAATTATTTGGGGGCGGGGGATGGAGGCTCTGGTTGGGTGGCCTGTGCGGGACATGTTGGCCCTGTTCCCGGGGACATTAGGGTGGGAAAGCGTTATTGAAGCTGTATATACGTATATATATACGTATATATATTTTTTACTTCTCAGGTCCGGGTCTGAACTCTCTCTCCCAAGAACATCTCAAGTCTCCGCTAAGTGCGGAGCCCATTTCCCCCATCTTGCCCCCTACGCTGGCTGGCGCTTGGGCTCGCCGGTGCACTGGTGGTGCTCAGTGTTTGGGGGTGGATGCCCGGGCGGGTACTGGCTTATTCCTGGCAGCTGCTCCGCGAGGGCTGGCCGGGAGCAGCCTGAAATACCTGCTTAGAGATGCAAAGGTCTCATTGACAGTTACAGGATTTGTTTCATTGTAGTGATTACCTCAAAAGGTTGTTAAATAAAATACATTCTTATGTGAGTAGTACATTCATTTTTGTCAAGTCCTATTTAACGGGTTTATTCTTTAATAATCATTCTGTTGAATCATGGTTAAAAAGCAATGTCTGACTTTTTTTTCAATTTTATAGAAATTCAATCTAATTTTTTGTGAGATTAAAGTAATTTCTGCGCCCATTGAGTGTTTTTCTTTCAATAAATGAGGGGTACTTACAATTTTCTGGGAATTTTAATAGTATCGTACATTACGTCTGCCAAGGAGGTTATGTTGTTAGAAGAGTTTGTGTGTTTGTCTATCAGTCTGTGTACAGGATAACCTGAAGACAATCAATGTTAATAAAAAATTTTATCAGAGGTTTTTCTAATACCATGGAGGAATCTATTAAAGTTTTGGTTATGATCCAGATAATAATCTGGATACAGGAATTTTTTGAAGAGATTCTTTAACATTGTGTGATACGGGTATTTGGCGGAACAAGCAGTTCCGCTCCAAACCAGAGGGTGGCAGCAGTGACTATTGACAGCCTCAGAATCAGACTAAAAAAATCTGGAGGTTTTTTATTGAAGACGAAAACAAAAGAAAGGGAAATGTTGTTTGTTTTTTAGCAGGATCAATTGAAAACTTATGAATGGATTTTTATGGACTTTTTTTTTTTTTTTTTTACAAGAGGTGTGCTTCATGCCAAGGAACAATTCATTTAAACATTTGATAATGATCCAGATCATGTTCAAGTTGTAATTATAGTAATAAGTCCCAATTTGGGGCAAAACTTGTACTTTCAGTGTTTGAATTTACTACATATTACAATATTTTTATTGTTTAGTCATGTTTACAAATTAGTATTTTACAAAAGTTTTCATACACACCAGAGGTTTTCTACTTTTGTCCTGTTTCAGCAACACGCTTAAATGTAATCTATGTTATCACAAACAAAGTTTATAATTGTGAGATGAAAAGTAATTATAAGTAAAGGTTTCACCAACAAGCACTTTTTTTCTCAATGGATGAATTGTGAATGTGTAATCTAAAAAAATATTTAGGTTATTCGACAGTTAGCTCAATTATATTATAAGCCTCCTATTTTCTTGCAGATTTAGTGGTTCATCTTTAGCAGTTTTTTGTGCCTGCAAAAATGGAATAAATATGTGAGTGTATTTTCACATCTGCCACCTAGCCTCATCTGTCTATCATATAACCAGAAAAATGTTGCCTGGTGTGTTTATCACAGACTAACACATATTTATCAGTTTGTCTAAATATTTATTTCTGATATCTGAGAAAAAAAAATTTCCCTGTCGAAATGACCTTGTCATTTCAAGATGAGAATTAGTTACTGGTTTAAAATAACTCCATCTTTAGCATTGGAGTTTAGTTTAGTTAACCATCAGTTTTGTCCTTTTTTTTGTCTGTTTAAAACTTTGTGTTAATTTAATTTGATGATAACATTTAAGGAGTTTTTTTAATAGTCTCTTGTTATTTAGTATTAGTTTTAATGCTTTAATGTTATATGGAGTTATTTTTGATTTTATATTAAATTCAATAAAAAAAAGTTGGAAAAGGAAAAAAAATTTAAAGTAAAATTGATATATTGGAGAGAACATATAGAGAGAACAAATGGGATGGTTCCGGGTTCGATTCCCAGGCCTGACATTCTGCATGGAGTTTGCATGTTCTCCCTGAGAATGCGTGGGTTCTCTCCGGGTACTCCGGCCTCCTCCCACAGTCCAAAAAACATGACTGTTAGGTTAAGTGGCTTCTCTAAATTCTCCTTAGGTGTGAATATAGCATAAATGGTTGTTTGACCTGTCTGTCTCTGTGTTGCCCTGCGATAGACCGGCAACCTGTCCAGGGTGTACCCCACCTCTCACCCGTAGACCCGGAGACAGGAACCAGCACCCCTCACCACTACGCTTGGGATAAGCATGACGGAAAATGAATGGATGAATGGAGAGAAAAAATATTTACACTGATAGCAAAAACTACATAGATCAGTTTAACTGTCAGAGATGGTGTAAGGATCTGCACCAGAACTGTGCAAAAACATGCAAAAAGGCACAGCTCGGATCTGATTGTAGAGAGTAGCCTTATTGGGCCTGCCGACTCTTTTTACTTATTGATAGATTGAAGAGCATGATGAGCAGCAATCCCTTTGTTGGTCAAGTGTGGCTTAACTGTTTTAATACAGTGTCATAATATAACTTTCTTTCTTTATCTGGTGTGTATTGTATTCTGAACATGTGAGAGACTTATTGCTTAA
>NW_015151427.1:9544-41950 GCF_000732505.1 Cyprinodon variegatus
AAAGCTCAGCACCTCTCTTCACCCGAGTGTCCAAGACATAGGGCCACAAGTCTGATCAAACGATGACAAAGTCGATCATCGAACTGCGGCCTAGGGTGTCCTGGTGCCATGTGCACATATGGACACCCTTATGCTTGACATAGTGTTCGTTATGGACAATCCATGATGAGCACAGAAGTGCATCAACAGAACACCACTCGAGTTCAGATCAGGGCGGCCATTCCTCCCAACCACGCCCCTCCAGGTCTCACTGTCATTGCCCACGTGAGCGTTGAAGTCTCCCAGCAGAACAAGGGAATCCCCAGGAGGGGCACCCTCCAGTACCCCCTCTAAGGACTCCAAGAAGGGTGGATATTCTGAACTGTTGTTTGGCCCGTAAGCACAGACAACAGTCAGAACCCATACCCCCACCCGTAGGTGGAGGGAGGCTACCCTCGTTCACCGGGGTGAACCCCAACGTACAGGCCCCGAGATGGGGGGCAACAAGTATGCCTACTCCTGCCTGGCGCCTCCCACCATGGGCAACACCAGAGTGGAAGTATGTCCAGCCCTCTCAAGGAGACTGGTTCCAGAACCAGAACCATGCGTCGAGGTGAGACCGACTATTTCTAGCCGGAACCTCTTAGCCTCACACACTAGCTCCGGTTCCTTCCCCACCAGCGAGTTGACATTCCACGTCCCAAGCTGCCTTCAATATCTGCATTTAAAATCTATTTTTAGGCAAAGTTTTTATGCAAATGTATTTTTGTTTCTCTCTGTCTCTCTTTGATGTCCTATAAATCATCTTTGGATTACTGCATGAATGATGCTATGTATATGGTCCTGCCTTATATTGCCTTTCATGTGTGCACTTCTCATTCTTCTTGGTTTCGGTTTAGGAGAAATTATGGAAAATAGAACACATCTCTGGTTATGGAGGCACAGCTACTGTAAGTTTTGTACCATTCACTTACTGTTACAGTACTACTGATGCTACTGATAATTGAAATGACACAAAGGTGAATATGTGTTTTTTATAAACACATTTTTTTTGTAAATGAGTAAACTTAACACTGTATTTTGCTACTATTTTATTTTTTAATTGTGAATGCTCATCAATTTGATGCTCTTCCTATCATGCGTGTGGTGCAATATGAGTGAAAAACATTCTAAGGATTTCTTTATTTAATAGAAAACTAATTATACTGAGATAAAGACATTACAAAATCCAGTTTTAGAGAGAAATATAGAGAGAATATGTTTGCTGAAAAATATAGCCTTTTCCTAAATGCCCTTAATGGATTGGTCAATTTCTCATTTTTGACCACTTTAGTCCTCAAAGTAAGGTGTAGTGAGAATCTGTATTTAGAAAAAGGGAAGATAGACCTAGCCATAACTCATTCTTCTGACCAGAATATCTATAAATTCCTCTGATCAGTTATCAGCTCAAACAGATGGCAAACAGTGAAATGACTCTAAAATAGCTTCCTTATTCAGGAATCAGTGAGGCTATTTTACAGTAGTTGCTATGGAAATTGATACTCAATTAACATTTTGTCATTTTAGTCATTGCCCGTCAAAAGTGTGGGGGATGTGGTCCGTCCTAGGATGTGGCAAAGCCAGTTAAATGTAACAAACAGCATTTCAAACCTTTATTATGCTTCAGTGTAATCTTTTTGTCATATCATCATACAGAACATAAAATCTAACATTTATTAATATATTAGCTTGCTGGAAAAAAAGTATCTGTGACTAGCACATCTTAATAGAAATACCTTGTTCTTATCATACCCCTAAGCCATTTAGCACTGCCTCTCTCCATACTGAATCCTTTATCCTTTTTTATTGAATCCTTTTGTTGGAAATGTCCTTAATTTAGTATTTGCACATTAGAAATTTGAGTTAAAGACTAAAACGTCCCTCATGTTTTCTCTGTAATGATGGCATTGATGCTGATGCTGCCCCTCATGTCCTCAGTCAATGTTTTCTCACTCATTCATCTCAATAATTGACAGCTCTGTTTGGACTGTTCGCTTCACTCCATATTCAAATCTTCCCTTAACCAGTCAGAATGTAAGAGAGGCTGGCTGTCTGTGAGTATCCTATCAGAGAAGTTAATCAGCTGACTGCAATCAGCTAACGGCGCAAAGTGCTGGCAGTCGTTATGCCGAGAAACACATGACTGCCAAGAAATGCATCCCCACGCTCAAATTTAGAGGGGTGTAGAATCCAAGTTTAGCTTTTTCGTTAGAACATGAGCTAAAAAAGACTAAATGTAGATGTGTAGTCACTAAATATGCTTAATATGTTATTATCTCATATAAACCCCATATGTCAACATTGGGTTTTGAAAAATAGGGAGATTTTTTCATCAGTGTATGTGTTACTATCAAAATGATTAATGGGCTGTTGCCATGAAGAAAAGAGTCCACAGCCACTGAACCTTAACTTCAAATTCATGCAGTTAAAAAATGAGAACCTATTCAAAATTGCAACTTCATAAACAAATTGTTTAATTTGATAACAACAGAGATAGATCCATGAAAGCACAGAAAAGTAAGCATGAACCTGGCCCGGGATAATTTTTTCAGAGCTTTTTAATCAGTCTCTTGAATTCAACTTTCCTGTAAAATATCTATGAATACCTTTTCCTAATACCTGTCTGGTTGCTCCCTGCAATAGATATTGTCAGGGAATTATAATTTCTGCTTACATGTAAAGCCCTAACATCTTTCTCCCTGCTGCTGCCTCTGGTCCATCTCCTCCCCGACTCTGTTCGTTCTATTATTGCAATAAGCCTTTAAAAAATGTGGATAGCAAAATTTGGAATCAGCATTAGGAGGAGAAACAGTAAAACGTGTTGTGATATTTAATTTTAAAGTCACTTTAACGCTATAGGTATTTTTTTTAATCTCTTCCCTGGCTGTCCTCTTTTTATTCTGACCAAAAGGCTTATTTTATAATGTGGAGGGCAAATGTGAGCATAAAGTCAGTACAGAAATGAGAAAGGATTGGGTTTATTTCAAGAATAAAATAGCCAGCAAGTAATCTCACAGAGGCAGTAACCTCTGAAACTAACTTCACATATTGGTATATTGGCATGTTTGACATGCTTCTCCTTATTTAACTGACTAATCTAATTAGCAAACTTAACATGAGTTACATGGATTGTTTTGAAAAGAGTGCAAAGTATTTTGCTTTTTGCTGCAGGGTTTGCGAAACATCCTGATGCTCACGTTCAGATGTGCTTAGATCTGTTTTCATGTATTTGGGTTACCATGTGTATGCTCATAGTGCGTTCAAAGACAGCTTGGATAGGGAAATATAGATAGGGAAAACGTGGGGCGACATTTCCCACCTGAACCCCGGGTCTGTTTCACCCATGGATATATCCCCACAGGTTTACTTTTTTCCATCACTGAAAGAGATTAGCGGGAGAAATTACTGATTAGGAGCTCAGTTGGAGATAACATAAGAAAATGTGATTCTCCTGCATAAATCGGGAGAGTTGGCAAGTATGGAACAATAAACAGTTATAAGCGCACCTTTAGCTTTGAGCACAGGAAGCATTTTTCAGCATGACACTGATGCTGTTGACTACAGAACGATCTTTGAGAGAAACAAAGCAGAGCAAAGATAAACAAATTCACATTTACAGAGGCTACTGCTGCAAGTACGGATCTATCTCACCTAAAGCGTGCTACTTAATATTTGAGTCAGTCGACTTTGACTGCAAGTAAGACAAAAAGTTTAGTTGTCCAGGCTTTAAATGTGAAAAGTGTGGGCGTTGCATCTGCCCACATTCACCACGGGTGCGACGCCCATGGCATGTGGCACAAAGGATTAGTTACTTAATAAGAGTTATTTAGCTGCATGATTTCTGGAATGTATCTGAAATATATTCGCAACTCTATAGTTTGTGTATTGCTTGTGTTTTACAGGCCTTAAGATTTACTTAGTCTATTACTTTTTAAAGTTCAATTTAAATGCTCCTTTAAATCGAGTTTTGTTGTTAGCAATGTTTCCAATATTAGTGCACCTCATTTGTATTCTCTGCTTTATGCTGTGCTTTCAAAAAGCCACTTGAAAGCAAATTATTGTTGAAAAGTCCACCACTTTCAGCCTATAATCTGCAACCACATGCCTGTTAGAGCATATTTAAAAATTCAGCTATGGTAATATTTATACAGCAGTGACAAAAAGCCTAGGTGGAAAATAAACAGGGTTATGCCACAGTACTGATGACAATCTCAAAACCACAATACACATTTTCATCTAAATTAAAGTGTATTAATTAAATTGAAGGTGATTTAGTTTAATTTTAATGCAGCTTACCGGTTATTATTCTATAATTTTTTGTGGGGATTTTTACTTTATTATTACAATTGAAAAATGAAACATTAACAAAACAATGTAGCAATTTATAACAGAAACTTAAGACAATAAAACAAAATTAGCACACCACAACAGAAATTGCTTGTTTGGCTGTGTGACGGTGGAAGATAGTCACGAGAGGCTAGGGGGAGCTGCACAGTCCTGTGAAATAAGGGAGACTGTGATGAATCTGCTGAAGGCAGTGAGTACCGGAGGCAGAGAAAAAAAAAGTAGAACTGATCATTCTATAAGAGTATTCTTCAATAGAAGTACAAGTGTTGGTATCGATTTTATCATTACGAGGATTGATCGGCCCACCTTTGGTCCTAACATTGCAACACTGCAAATCTACGCTAATTACATGGCCCATTGACTATCACCTTTATAGTAATAACCATATTTAGTATAGACATGATCACAAACAGCTAACTTAACTTATGCGTCCAATAGCGTCATTGCCAGGTCCGCATATGTTTTACATCCTCTTTTAGCATTTGCCATTCAGGGATCTTTTTGCACGCAAGTTCACTTGTGTGTGCGCTCTCTCATGATCAAGATCAAATTTCCTTGTTCTCTGTAGGTTAGACAAAGGTCTTTGCTACTTTTTGTTTTGTTCTGCCATCTGTAAGCTTGTAAGAGTAGTACCGTAGAATCATATGTACATATATGATGTATTATATGGCTAATACATTAGTTTATGACTTTATGCCTTAAGCCGCTTTAAAAAGGAACAAAATAATAAATAAATAATGCATTAAGTGCAATGCTGTCTTCAAACTCTGAAGGTGTCATTAATAATTTTTCCTTTTATTTATTGTGGCTACCAAACATATTTATTTTATTCAACCTCACTCACCAACACATCGTTTAAACTGCGCTTTTTTCAGCTCTCTTGCCTGGTGTTGCCATTGGTAACCATTGAATAGCATTGATCAGCTGGCTCTTTTAAATACACAATGATCTTCATGTGGTGTTTTATGTTACAACCATTCATGGTTTCTTGTTGGCATGCAGGGGACCAAACATGAGGTGGAGCCTTGGACGCAAACTTTAGGCACAGCTGTGATCTACAGTATAAGGGAAAATTGCTAAATCTTTTGCATGCACATAGTTTTATACATCAGGTTATTTATTTTTTTTTTTTTGCATACTCGATTTTCGGGTGTTTGGTGTATGTACATCTTTAGTATGGTCTCCACATAATGTTTTATACATGAGACCCTTGGAGACAATGATGAACACAATGTGCAGAAAAAAGCAACTGGGCCAAATTGAATTACACAGACCTGGATCAGCTTGATTAAAATGCACTTGCAATGCTTTTGTTTATTATGATCCTTAATGTTTCAGCTAGATAGCTTTTTTACTTGCTTACATTTTGGCTAAGAGATGCAAACTGTGCATTCCGTGATACCCGCATTCAATAGCATTTTAGCTTGAGAATCTTTCTCAATTTCTGAATTCCTAAGTACTTTTATTTTTATTTGAAAATTAAATGTACCAGCTGTATTCAATTCTGTCGGAATAAACAAAAAAATATTTTGTTCACCTTATTAAACAAACAGAAAAGGTTAGGCTAGTGAATAAATAAGCAGAATAGAATTAAATATACAAAAAAGATATAACCCGCATTAACAGAAACACTTGTATTCAAAGACAGGGGATGTCACTCTCTCCAGCTGTCAGGCTACCTGCCATTTTGTTTAAATGAAGTAAATGGCAACATAGCTTTTGTTTGCAGTCTAATCCAGCAGTAAGCATTGGTAGCAATTAAGACTAATTGTTTTGTTAGCCATGCTTCTAAGCAGGTGGTTGTGGTTTATGTCTGAGGAATGTTAAAGCTCAAGGCTTCCACACACTTGCACGAACATGCATTTGCAACTGGATTAATTTGTCTTTCTGTTCTGGCAAGCCTCTGGTGTCATTTATTCTCTTGCATCTATTGGTGTGGCTCAGCTTAAGGATGAACTGCCACACCCTCTTGTGGATGGCAGCTTCGCAACAACAGTGTAAGAGTGTCCATGTAAATTGTAGTTCATGCACTTTAGTGTTTATATTCACACAATATCCTTTTCTCCATTTTCTATTTATGTATTAGTCATATTCTTTGTACTTATTCTAGTTTTAATTAATTTTTTATGTCATTTTAGATGGACTGAAAACCAAAGTATTCTTTATTTAGGTTTTATCATACCTTAAAAGTCTCTAATTGGATTTGTAGCAGAGTACATCTCTTACTTCCTTTTATCAGTTTGCAGATCAGATGGCTGTCATGCTATGTAGCATTGTTTGTTAGCTTCACTATGATCTACATGATTGGCTATCAGGGCAGAATATCGATCTTTAAAGGATAAGGTTGTGAATCTTTGGCTATACACCCATTGTTAGACTTAAAAGTAGCCCCTAGGTAGCCAATGAATGATAATCCTGTTTGCTCTTTAAGGGAAATTAACACTTTCTCAACTGCTTTTCAACTCCAATAAAGTCCATTTGTGGCCTAATTGTGGCCACATTTCAAGACAGATTAGCTGAAAATGTAATTGTTTTAATTATATTAAGAAAATACATATGAAAATGTTTAATTTAGATATCAAGTAAATACATAATTAAAAAGATGTTTATCTATGTTCTGTAGAATAATCTGTTTTCCTACTCTTATGTATCATCATAAAACTATTTAAATGTTAATAATTCTGTGATACTATTTTGTCTACATCATAAATATATAACTATCTATGAAACTCAATTAAATAATCAACCTGCTTGTTGACATCAGTGGAGCTATAGGGCATGATTAGAGAATAATAAAGAAATTAATGTGATTTCCAGATTGAGAGACATTCTGTTTGAACACAGACTCACAAGCAAAGCAGCCATTCAGCAGTGGGATGGATCCTGACTACTAAAGAGGAGGAGAGAGAGAGAGATGAAGAGAGCAAGAAATGGAGTGGTGGCAGAGAGAAAGGAGCCAAGAAACGGAGTGAAAGACTCCACACGGCAGAATATAAATCTGTATGTTAACAGGACTAAAGCACGGAGGTTTTGAGGTGGCTTTAATGCTGATGCTGCTCGGGGACTGCTCATAAAGGCTCAAGAGGTGGTCTTGTCTCTTCGATCAGTGCAAATAAGGGAAGTGGAACCCGCGGAATCAGTAAACGCCGGTGTTTCAGTCACGGTGGTGGGCTGGTCGGAGGTCTCTGACCCCCTCATTTTTATTTCTTGGAAGAAAAGAGAAGCGCTAAAGAGACACCAGAGAAAAGGGAAGGTGACAGCGAGGGACCAGTGAGCCATTTCTCTCTTTATTACCTTCATTCAGAAAACCATTGCATCCTATTATCAAAGCGATGTAGAGGCATTCTCTCCAATTGGAGGAGGAAGGGTCCCATTGACTGCTGAGGCTTAGCGCCCCTCTTCAAATGGTAGTTCTTTTCATCCCATTCCCCCCCTCATTGCCTATGTCCTTCTGTCTGCTGTTTTTTTGTTCTCTTTTCTTTTCCCTTCCTTTTGAGTCGACTCAGGAAGCAGGAGGCATTGCGTTTTTTTAGTAGAAGTGGGTGTTTCTTTCATTGTTTTTGGTTCCTCTGCAAAAGGACAGCTGAGCAGGGAGAGTGAGATACAGCTCTGGAGATAATAAAACGGCAGACTGAACGAAAAGGGGGACCTGGCACTTCAGGAACAGCTGGCAAACCAATGGCATGTGAGACGTAATGAAAAGAAAACTGTTACTGAGTCTGACAACCATTTTAAGGTAGCTATTCACTGAGAATATTGCAGCTTCTCTGAGGGAAAAAGGAGACTGTGCCAAACATCAGTCCTAGGTACAGTCTGCTTTTCCTGTTGCTAAGCAAAGTGTCTAACCTGAAGTTCGTAGAGAGTACTGAGCATCACTTTACAGCCATGAAAGGAAGCTCAGAGGAAAGCATTGAAAGTGTCAGGCCCTCCAACCTGCAAGCATTTGCCAATATATCCACCCTACATGGCATGAGCCACATATTTGCCTATGGACACATGACATTCCGTCGATTTCTTTGGACTATATCTTTCTTGGGCTCCCTAAGCTTACTAATGCTGGTCTGCTTGGATCGGGTTTCGTATTATCTAGAGTATCCTCATGTCACCAAGTTGGACGAAGTGGCAGCAACAAACCTTACCTTTCCTGCAGTTACCTTCTGCAACCTCAATGAATTCCGCTTCTCCAAAATCACAAAGAATGATCTTTATCATGTTGGAGAACTCCTGGCCCTCCTTAACAATAACCATCAAATAGCCAATCCACACTTGGCTGAGGCTGAAGTTCTGGCAGTCCTAAAGGAAAAGGCAAACTTCCAGAACTTTAAGCCAAAACTTTTCAACATGACTGATTTCTATAACCGGACAGGACATGACATTGGTGAAATGCTTCTGCAGTGCACCTTTCGAGGAGAGGAATGCTTCGCTGTAAATTTCACCACAGTAAGTCACCAGCCTTTGATTTTAACTGTGTTTTTATTTAATGTCAGCTCTGATAGTCTGGTTTGAATTGATTCAGTGCGAACCCCGAAGTTTGCTTTAAAAAAAAAAAGCCCCACTGCAGGTATTTCTGTTGTAAGATGGAGGATGAGGTCCCATTTTTTGGTAATTCAAAGTTTTGCTGCGTTGTTGTGTTGGTTTGCATCCTACATATATATTATACACAATTAAAGTAATAACAAAGGTGAGTGTTGACATTGTTATAGTTTGTATTTATGACTGCATACCAATGGAACCTTTTGCTCAGAGAGTTTACAGCTATGTTGGAGGAATTATTTTATTCATTTATGAATGGACAGAATTGTGTTATGATCTTATGGAGTTCAGAACTTGATATCCTAATCATCTAGATTCTGATCTGCCAGAAATTATGCTGCTTTAAAATGGTTATTTGACATGTTTATACCTAGAACAATTTAGCATAACAGCTGTTTATATATAATTTTAGTGCCAGTCTTTCACCAAGCATTCTTTCACACGGTGGCTACCCAGCAGAGCTCCTCAATATATATTATAAATATGGTTTGACTAAGTTTAAATGACAGCCATAGTGTTACCTGTCTAATGCTATGACCAAAGTAACTCAGATCATTTAGTTAATCAATATAAGAACTGTTAGATGTTGTTAATAACAGGGCTGTTTTTCATACAGTTAGTTAGCTGCAATGAGATTGGTGGTCTTCATTCAAGCAGCATTTATTAATCCTTGCAAGAGAAAACAGATACAGCCGTACCAATGTTTGGGTTTTCATGTCTTGTTTAGTTTGTTCTTTAACTGCTAAATACTCAAAAGAAGAGCTGGGAGAGTTTTCACATACAGCTTAATCCAAAAAAATTTACAGAAGGTTTCAATCATACAGAGGGGTGTTCATCTTGAATTAAAGGGGAATGACTCACTTTCCAAAACACTTAAGGCTGGAAAACATGTTCTTAGGCGTAAGTAATATAATCCTCATCCCTACAGTAGCCTTGTTTAGCAGGTGTGCAGCCTGATTGTAAGAAAGGTTTACGTTTAGGTTTAAAAATTAAGGCCTTATGAAATAGATGGTAAAATTTTTTTTTTTTTTCCGATCATAGCCCATAAAACATGAGCCTGATAATAGGAACAAACATTTACGGGTTTTTTTGTACTTCACATTGTTTTTGACTGACAGACGAATCTGAATGTATCAGAAATTGCTCATAATTTTCAAGCTCAATAATATTTTACCCCAAGGCACACATTATTCTTAACACCATTGGGTTACAATGGCTTCAAGGCTAACTTAAGCACTTGTAAAACATGACAGCTAACCCTCCTTTCAGTTTAGAAAAAAGAAACTAAGACTACTTATTGCTCAGCTTGGAAAAAGGAGAACATGTCCAAAACAGTTGCACAATTCCATATGTTTGTTTCAGCTGCAGCATTCATAAGTTAGAGGAAGAATTAGGCCTAAACAAGATGGAAGGATAGGTTCATCCTGTCCTGTATCAGTGGTCCAAGCCAGGTGTAATACTGAATATGGGTTAAGTATTATTATTGCTCACCATGTCAATCATTTTGTGACCACAGTATAACCGTCTTACAGAGCTCAAATGATTTAAACTGGTTCATCAAAAATGACAATGGCAATGCAAAAAAACATTATACTCCTAAGGCATCAGATCTTAATTAATTACAAAGTGTTTGGGTGTGGTAACAAATCAGCTGTTTTTCGTCACGTGGTCTGTTTAATCTCCTAAGTCCAAGCTTGAATAGGAAACGTCAAACTAATTTATCTCCCAAAAAAGTTAATTCCTCTCTTAAAGGTATGATTGCTTTCTTAGTTGCATCTTTAATCAAATATCACTCTTTTGAGATAGGTATCTTCTAAGTGACTGACAATCTATTGAGTTGATCAAGGCGCATATCTGCTAGGATATTCATTTTACATGATTTTTGGTTTTTATATCATTTAATTTTTACCAGAAATGTTGTAAATCAGGAATGCCTTCATTAACATGCTTGTTTCCAAGCAGCAGTGTTGTGATAAACAGGAATTTTTCATGGGAAGCTAATTGGTTGACAAAAAATGTAAAATACGCCAGCAGTAAAAAAAAAAAATATTAAATACCTCATCCTTTAGATGAACTTTCCTGTTATTCAGTAGATATCTTAGTAAAAAAGAATCCACCTGGAATCCAATTTGAACATTCTGGCTGGTACTGCTGAGGATTGCAGCATATTCTTTGGATGGAGTGTTGTTGCACCATAATATCTCAGTGGGTAGAAATGAGTTGGTCAGGACTCAGATAAGTGCTAGGATTATCTATAAAATTCAGCAGATTAGCTGATGTTCTGTCTGACAATAATCTCAAGCAACTAACTGCAAGCATTTGCTGCCTGCTCACTAGGAGGTAACTGATTTCATAAAGTGATTCAGAGCTCATGCTCTGTTTATTAGAATTATTCAGATTAACCAAGTAGATTTCTTTTAGATTAGAAGAAAAAATATTATTATTATATTGGGCTGAAATAATTAATCGGATTAATCCTTGTTAATCAATTATTGAAATAATTGTCAACTAACTTAGTAATCGATTAATCGTTTACTGGAGTAAAGAGACTGTAAAACATCTTTAGCTCACAGCAAACCACTTAGAGCAGTAATGATATCAAAATAAAAAAAAAAAAACATCTAAAGATTTTCTTAAGATAAAAAAATATATATATTTTCGTCTGTGAATATGCTCTATCCAGAAGTCCTCAAGTTTCACCTGGTTTAATTTTGTAAAAAAAAATGTTCTTAACGGAATCTATTTCTATCCGATTATTATTGATAATTTGAAAAAATTATTGTCAGATTAATTGATTTGCAAAACAATCGTTACTTGCAGCCCTGTTATTGTACCTTTTCATAATTTTAAGTGATAACAGCAAGGCTCGCTATTGAGCAGAAGTAGACTAATGAAAATATCACTATTATTTATTCATTTTTTCCCCCACTGACATGTTGAAGGATAGATTTACAAGGCAAAGGACTGTGAGAGTGATGGGCTTTGACCTTGAATAAACAGTGGAAGAATTCAATTAAGTCCTAGTTGTGATTCAGCTGGGAACAAATCTTTTGAAACCTTTTCCATCATAATGGATGGGAGGCCACAGGGAGACTGGCACTCTGCATTTCAAATACTATTAAGAATTGTGTTTGTTCTTCCCATCTTAAAAACAAAAGTGGAACAACTTATCTCTCGACCCACAATTGAGATTGTCCATGAAATATATTGTTCATAGTTTGCTCAATTGATTATTCGTCTGCAGGATACGAGGCAAATTATCAGAAGTCACCATAGAGGCATATATTTCCATCATTATTTATGCTAATAGTGAGAGGACAATCACTTTGTAAACAAAGTGTTGTAATGTACCTTGTTCTTGTTTAAACTTTGAGATGGCATTTTTAGACTTTGGAGCCCATGGATAATTATCAATGTTTCTTAAAAAATATTATAAAATTGATTTTGACAACAAAAGCCATTCATTGCTTAGTCTTTATTGTTTAGACCCAGGTAACTTTGCTGGTCAGTTTAGCACAATGATACTATGGTCATTAAATCAGGTGAGGACACTTTTGGCAAAGCGATCAGGTACTGCAGGAAAATAAAATAATTTTCTCCAAAAGGCTTTTAAGTAAAGAGAAAATAAACTGGCTTCCTGACTGTAGAAAACACTAAATGGACATCTAGGAACTTGGGTTTTGTGGGGTTCTTTCTTCAGGACCTTGATTTTCACACAACAATCCTACTTTACTCTAAGCAAGCTGTGGGCCCCTTTTTTTTCCCCACAGTCAATACCTTAAAATAATGAATAGACTTTGCTTGACTTACCCAGACTGCTGATACTCCTGTCGTGTGCATATGGGATGCTGAAACCCCAGATTGGTACATCCTTTCTTTCGGCATTTATCTATACTCAACGTTCCATTATTAAGTTTACATACTAGACTCTGGAAGTAGTAACCAGAAATAACCATATTCCTTTGCAATGATTTTGTTGACCATTACATTAAATTCCTATATTTAAAAGAAAAATCTTTTAAAAGTTGCTACTGTTTAATATTCCAGTTTTTTTAGGCCACACTTACAGCTTTTATTAACTGTAAACCATATCCATCAACATAAAAAGTAAACACTGTGTTTAGTTTTGTGAAGATTTAGAAAGAAGAACTGCCCAGTTGTCTGGATCCTTTAGTATGCTTCTCCATGTTTTTTGTTGTAGCTGTTTTCTTGTCTTTCATTAAAACATCCATTCCTAAAGCTAGTGCAAATGAGACTGTTTAAAACAACTCTACAGATATGTATGCATGTCAATCCCAGGATATTAAAGCTTGGGTATCAGAGGTCTCTTGCAGATTTACCAATGTAAGGATTTATCAGCAAAGGGAAAGGAGCAGAACAAGCCACCTGTGTACTTCATGTTACAGATCATTGAAGCTATTTATCAGAACTGTAGTTAGAGGGAATCTGATTTAGATATATTGTAAATACAAAACATTCCTTTGGTCATTTTAAATTAAAGAAGAAAGTGGATTGTGAAGATTTGGAATAGACCTAAGTGTTATTTAATTTGAAGTTTCCAGAATTTGAAAATAGCATAAATGGTTCTATGAAACCCCTGCATCCGGAGGGATTCACTGATTTCCCAGGACTCGTGAAAACCTGCATTTAAACTTATTTGAATAAGACTTAAAATGATGATTGAATTTATCCTGTGATCAAGAGGTATGTTATCATAATCTGATGGTATGTACTGTACTGTAGATCTATTTCTCTACTGTATAGTCTTCATGAACCCTGACAAGTTCTGCTTGGATACATCTCTGCTTAGCCTTAAAGAGATCGTAAAATCAGTATTCATCATCACATTTTTGTTGAAACTCTGTCCTTAAGATGAGAATCATTTTTCATCGTTACCTCCAGATGACAGCAGGGTGCCCAGGAGGATAAAACATGGTTAGAGATGAGACTCAGACTTTCAGACCTGTGGAGCTACAGATAGATTAATCCGTTTTTAGGCAGAGGGTACAAACAACTGAGGCAGGCAGGGTATTCTTAAGGCACAATTTTTAATTTAATTGAACTAAATCAATTAAAATACTGAAAGTTGCTCTATTAATATGGCAGTTTTTTCTGTTTCCTGTAATCTTTAACAGCTGTTCTAGTTTAGCAAATTATTAACACAATTTCCATGCTTATACAGAATGCTCCGAAAAGTACGTTTGTACAGATTTATTGTTTAAAATTAAATCTTTTTCACTCAGAAATGTATCATATCCTCCAAAAATGTTCTTTTTTCCAGCAGTGGGGACATTTGTCCTTAACCGATGAGTCGATGCAATCAACTGGTATTCCTTAGATAGAACACTTTGAACCAATCTGACGGTATGATCTGGCTGAATTGTCTCTCTAAAGTGCCTTGAGATGACATGTGTTGTGAATTGGCGCTATATAAATAAAGTGAATTGAATTGAACCAATGCCCTTCGGGAGCAGTGGGCTGCACTCACTTATTGACCCCCAGGAAGCATTCTGGGGTTTAAGGTCTTACTAAAGGAACAGTCTGAGTTTTGAATGGCCTCCCTATAACACTGTATATAACACTCTCTATAACACTTTATCTGACTATCCTCCACAATTTGAACATAAGACCAAAATGACCTTTGTAAACAATGATAGCAATTTTCTTCTTCAAATCTTATCTGAGGCTAAAAACATTTTAGAAGAAAATGGCTAAATTTTAAAGGAAATAGAACGCTGTTCTATTAACAACATTTAAATGAACAGGCAATGGATATTTTTTCATCATTCTGGATTTAGATGTGCATTTTTATGACATATTACATTACATTTTTTTATTCTTGTAGGACATGTTCTACTCAAATGATTTCTTTATTGCTCAAGTCTTAAAACAGCATAGATTTAGAATATCTGGTAAAATACAATGCCTTATTTTTAATCAATAACAAAGTTACCAAATTTTAAAAGGGAAATTTATTTTTTTCACAAAGGGCTGTAATGAGTTAAATAGCTTTTTTTCTTAAATGACTAAAATACTAAATCAAACAATGCATTTTATATATACGCAGGGTATCTAATAAAAAGTTTGGTGGTAAATTGTTTCTTAGTGGTACCTAATATTTAACATAATATCTTGATTTACAATTCAAATTTTAAATTGCAAATTTTGTAGAATTATGCATCCAGGTGTCTGCACACGACCATTTGCTAATTTGCAATATGAATTCCTAGAGAATTCTTTCATGTAACCCAGTCAATATACATGCACAGAAAACGAACTAATGTTAGGAACTCCCAACTGTTTTTTCCCCCCAATAACCAAGAACCTGTATTTTTAGAGAATTTTCTCTACTTTTGTCAAGTTTATTATTACCCGTTTTTGTTGAAAGACGCATGTGTTATAATCTGGTGCACAGACTACCTGGTTTTACACACCTCCTCTGCATACAGGTTTTATAGAGGACAGAGGTCACTTGTAAAAAATTTGGCAATATACTTCCAGTTACTTTCCGCCTTGCTTTGGCCTAGCTTGAAATTAATAACTGGTGTAATTAATGATGCCATGTATTTTCTTCAGCACACTAGTCCCTACTACAGCAGCACTTCCCCACAACATGATTCTAAATTATCATTCTGAATGTGTGGCTATATTGGTAAAGCTTTATAACAGATTGGTAATAATGATTAAAAAAACACTAATTTAATGTCATTGTAGCAAAAATGGTTATTGGTGATCAAATGGCTGTGCAAGTGCATTGAATTATAATACAAAGAGGCATATCTGCAACAAAGCAGTCAACTGCGCTGCATGATTTCATGTACGCAGTGAACTGGTCTCCACATTAGGCTGCCTCACTAGAAGCAGATGTTTTTGATGTAAAGCATGCGGCTTTAGTCACCTGCTGTTCTTTAACAGTGCTCCAGGGCTGACTTTTAAACATATCCAACTTTGGCTTTCAGTCTTTCTGCAACAAATACATTTTCAATGTGCATCATTTAAATCCTTTGAATTTCAGAACAATAGCCTAACTATATGCAGTTCCACTGCCTGCTCATCAGCAGTCGGCTACAGTGTGTGAACTGTGAGGGCAGGCAAGAGTGTCAGAGAAGTAAATGAGACGCTCAGCTGTGTAATGCTTCATCAGTTTGTGAAGAGGTGTTGGACACTGACAGAGTGAAAATGAAATGTCCGAAATTCAAACCTCAAGATGAGTCAAAAAACATGAAAATACCAACAGATCTGGAAACAACGCATCAGTTGTATACCAGAGAAACAGTTAATCAGTTGAGTGATGATACATAAAGAGGAAGGACATTTTCTGCAGTTTTAGTTTTAGTTTAGTTATGGTGTAAGTTCCCTGGATTTGCAATCGAGTGTCCATCAGCTGATTATGAAGGTATGAGCTTCATAATGGAGCTGATGCAGGCAGATGAGCCATAGTGGGAAATGTGGTCGAACAATATTGCTTTCTTAAGAGATTAATGTTTAGATCAGGGGTCTTCAACGTTTTCCAGGCCAAGGACCCCCAAACTGATGGCGAGATGGAGCGGGGACCCCCTAATTTTATATATATATATATTTATATATTGTATGCAATTGTGTTATATCATACATAGTCACTCTATTACAGATGGTGTAATGTAATGAAAGTAATTTCTCCCTGGGATTATTAAAGTATTTCTGTCTCTGATTCCTGGTTGATGGGACAGGTGTTGTGAATGAAATGGTGTCCAGTTTGAAAGAGCTCCTGTGTGTCGCTGAATGTGTGCATTGATGACTGAAATACATCTTCTGCCTCCATTTATTTGCTTACTACAGTGTGTTTAATTCGTGTTAATGTGTGTTTAAAGAAATTTCAATTAGTGGAAAAAATTGCAGGGGAGTAAAATAAAAAAAGTAAAATAAACCAAAACTTTCATGACCCCCATGCAGTACCTCTGTGGACCCCCTAGGGGTCACGGACCCCCCTGTTGAAGACCTCCGGTTTAGATCATCATTCCTCTTATTTTACATTCTTAGTTTTGAACCTGCTTTCCTGCAGCCTTTGTATTCTTTATTAATCATTTTTGCCTAAAATTTGTTTTGAAAAAATTATTTGGATAAATTGTGATTTATCAAATATTTAAGTAATTGTAATATATGTAATTACATGTATAGGTATTTTTTACAAAAACATTTGAAATTCCCAATTAATAAAAAGTACAATAAAGTTTTTTATCTTCTAAATCTCAAATGTTTCCTGCTAATTTCATAAAAGGACATCTTCTTATTTTACTAATTTTTTTTTTTTTCTTAAAGGAAATCTTTTTTATTAAATTAATTAAAAATTGTTCATTAATTATTAAAATAATCAATAGCTGCAGTCCTACTTAATATTCACAGCATGGCATAAAGGAGAAGATATAGAGACACATAATGAGGGTAGCTGAAAACCTCAG
Organism: Cyprinodon variegatus; assembly: GCF_000732505.1. Lineage (NCBI taxonomy): Eukaryota > Metazoa > Chordata > Actinopteri > Cyprinodontiformes > Cyprinodontidae > Cyprinodon > Cyprinodon variegatus. Next base: position 26,881 of record NW_015151427.1, read on the forward strand.
CATTCAGATGAGAGAGAGGAGCTCTTACTTAAAGAAAAGTATTTTTTTTTTATTTTAGCTGCATTATTCTAGTATCAATCCAGATCTTAAAATAAAACCATGACACCATCGAAAAATACGATCTCTAACGAAAAAAAAAACATGATTAAATTAGAGACTGTTACTTGGGAGAAATGCTCAGCTCACACAATTTGAGTCAAGCACAGAAAAGCAGAGATGTTGCAGTGTTGCTACTGATGTATGAAGTACACAGTATTTGCTGCTCTGACTGAAAATAATTATATGTACATTTTATATGTTTTTTCTTGTATAGGAGCTAGGCTGGTAATTAGATGCTTTAGTTTCCTGTGTTTAGCCTTCGAGGCAGTATCTGTCCTATTCTTCATTCTGCCCAGGAGAGCGCTCCTGTCCTTTCTATTAAAAGTCACAAACCATTTAAACGTCATTGAAAGGTGTAAAACACCAATGGCTGGCTGTTTTTGCACATGGATAACTGCAGAAATGAATCACCCCAATGCAACAACCCACCAAGACATGATTACATCACTGAGTGCAGCTGAATTACAGCAATCTGTTGCGGTCTGTGACCCAAGGTTGAACTGTATTGAAAAAGTACTACATCACTCTTACAGAGGCAGAGTTAGGAAAAAAAAGCACAGCTGATATTTAGATCAGCATGTTTACCTATTTTGAGGACGTGAAACCAATATTGCATGCATTTGCAAACAAATATTACGTATCAGAACAGTTTAGGTAAAAAGCTGTGGTTTGAGCATTCAGATAAGAACAGGACCGAGTTCAAGAAAAATAGGGACTCTATCATTCTACCGCAGAAAATGTAGGACTAATAGGACAGCCTTATTTAGTTTTCAACTAGTTAAGCACAGCATAGCCAGAGAACTCGCTCCCTGCAAAGCTAAACCAATATTAAAAGTTATTTTACCTCTTGCAAAATATAAAAAGAAAAAAAAAAGAGTATTTTAAAACATTTTGAGCATTTAAAAAGAGACTAATACCAAATACTTCTTAAAACACAACCTCTCTGGTAAACATAATGATTGTCTCCCTGAAGTATCAGAGCACGTGCGTCATTACCCGAATCGATAGTGATTTCTTGACTGTGGCCAGTTATTGACTTCACCTTTGTGTGTGTTTGTAGGTGTGTGCGTGGGTTTGTGTCTGCGTGGCAATGTATTTGTTAGCTTGTGGGGAGAATTTCCCAGGAATACCGTATGCTACATTATGAGGACTTACAGGAAGTGTAACTGGATACGGGGACATGAAGCTGTCCTCTTTAGTTGGGGGTTTGGTTTAGGTCTATGGTGTGAATCGATTTTAGGTTAGGTTTAGGGTTAGGATTTTATTGGTTGTTAAGAAATACATTAGGAAAGGCAAGCGTGGAGTCTCTTAGCATTAATGGTACATTAGCTTTTAAGGATAAAGTGATTGCATTTATTTCATTCTTAAATGCTTTTATTGTGGTGAGAATTTTGGTAAAACAATGGTGTATGAAAAGTGAAACCATATACATGGCACTTTATTACTGAAAACATAATGCAGCTCCAACTTACTGTTATTGAATTGATTAAATTAATCATAAGTAATTGAATCAAGTTGATCCAACTTCATTTTTAAGTTAATAAGTTGAAAACTTAGAATAATCACTTCAACTGGTAACGAGTATTTCTTTTTAAGTTGGAGCAGCATTTTCTTTTTAGTGTGTAAGAACAGATGTTGTTTGATAGTTTCATTTCCATTGTCCGAGCTCCTTGATAATTGCACTGAAATACTTCAAAAATTAAACCAAATACTTTTTATATGTACAGAATGATACAAGAGCATGACTCATTTGGTATGTGAGCCTCTGGATATTTTGATTTATTGGTCTGTGTGAACTTAGGTTAAGTAATATCCCGAACTAAAATAAACTATAGAACTGTGTTATTTTTTCAGTAAATGTCATATATGTTGAAAGGAAAGAATAATGTTGTTGAATACATTTGTGTGCCTTTCCTCGGCTGAACGAAAGGTTGGTAGGAGATTATGTGATTATGTTCCTGCTTCGAAACAAGAACTTCTATATGTGTAGTGTTGTGTGGACACAATGAGCAGTATGCACCTTGTGTTTGCATGACTGCTTTTTCCATTAACGTGTAACCAACACAATGAGGCAGGACAAATGAATATGCCTCGGCGTAAATTGATTCTGCCCCCTCCATGTTCGGACTGTTGATTAATTCTTATCAGATTTTATCCAGAGGTTAAAACCAGGTTGCACCTTTAGTTTCTAACATTCTAGTTCATCAGATCATTACAGTTAGACTATTGCAGCTGTCATTATCTTGATTGTGGCCTGTGATGCACTTGTATGAACAGGGCTTTGGTTTGTAACTGATTTACATTCATGCCTGTTTTGATTTATCTTCTTTGGAATTAGATTAAAGTGCTTGAGAGGCATGTTGTCAACATGTTTCAAAGTGTTGAAAACTGGGAGATCATTTCTGCTCCTTGAACAATAATCCTGCCTCGCACTTGAACCTGTAAGCAAATCAGATATCAAAAATGCATTCTGCTTAATATGTTATATCGCAGACATTGTTTTTCTGCTGTGCTTCAGCTTTGAAATAGAGTAGTCTTGAGGCTTGTGTTAATGTGCCTAATTAAATTTATCACACAGTGATTGCTTTTTGTAAGCTTCTACTCTCTTTAATTAAATAAAATTCTTTGGAAAAATATAAATGTTGTCTCTTATATATCAGTATTTGCAAGAGCCATGGCCATAACAATTATATTTCATAGCACTGATTTATGATTAATACTAAAACCTGTTATATACTGTTTATTACTAAATGTTGTACTGGATGGAAGATTAGAAAAAAAACCTCTTGTTTCTGCAATTTCAGATATTCTACCGCTAGTCGTGTTTTCTACTATTTCAATGTCGTATAAGACTTGCTGGGTCAGTAGCCTTTAAATACCACAGTATTTCCGATCATAGACTAGCATGAGCAGAAATATACACCACCACAAATAAGCTCTGCAGAGAGTTTATTTCAATACACTGGGTTACAGGCTGTGCTTAGAGAACATTTAGGGAAACAAAGATGTTAGATAATGTGAAAGCTTGCTGTCAGCAACCAGACAGAAGGTCTCACCTCTGCTGTGGGAGTAACCAACTACTCCGCCATGCCTCAGCCTTCTTTCCCTGTGTGTCACCATCTGAGCTGAAATGTGAGCTTACGGTTCCATAATGCTTTACTTTCTAATCTATGTTGTAAATCCTTATATGCAATACAGTCTAATTTATTTCATAACTTTGTAATACCAGATTTAATAGCTGTGTGTTGCACAGAACTGTACCACCAGAGAAGGCAAGAAAGCCTGAATATTCTTGATTTGATTGTGGGGACAGAGAAGATAAGGGGGTTGAACTAAATTTCTGCACATCTACCTTTTTTTTGTTTGAAAAAAGGAAAAGCCAAATTCCATCACAATTAGTGCATTTCAGAGGAATTTTCTGCATGTGATGTAGTAGTCCTGTAAGGTATTTGTCATGTTGGGGTCTAGTCTTCTAACCCACATGCAGAAAACACTCAAGAGACTGGAAAAACAATTATGAGGTTTATTGACAATATTTTAAGAAAAGGTAAATGGTTGTCTTGGTTCGTCAGGCTGATCACGGGAGGGGGGCAACTAGAAGAGGACTGAAACGGTTAGCGTGGATTTAGGTAACTTGCTGTTTGGTGGTGGTTAAGGTTAAATACCTGCTCAGGGGTATTTGACTGGTCTGGCGGGGGGGACCTTGAGGATCTGAGAGGCAGAAAAACACAGAGTCAGGAGGGTTCAAAATCAGGAAACAGATCTGGGTTGAGCAGGCTCCAAGTTTGCCGGTACCGTTACCGGCAACCCTCACCTCATCCTTACCTGAAAGAAGACTAAGACAAGACATCTATATCTAGCCCTTTGTAAATATTTTTGGCCGTAGAGAGTCATGATTTGGAAAAAAGAAGAAGCAAATAATAATTTTCATGATGTTAACGTTGTCTTTAAACTACCGTACCGTTGGTATAAATAGCCAGGATGAATAAAGAATAAAGGCTAAATATCAGAAGATCAACTGACGAAATAACCTACTTTTGTACAGCTGTTTGCTCACTGCGCATTTGCGCCTGCTTGCAGCTCATTTCTTCTTTGTTTACCACGATTTTCTTTTGCATTTGTTTTCTGTGCTTGAGTTTGCATCAAACATGTTTTTGCGGTTCGTTTTGTTGTGTACTGTGAGTTTGCACCTGTCGGCCACCGTAGATTTAATGCCATGAGAGCGACAGCACTCCGTTCTTATCGCTCGCTGATAACAGGACTGAGGTGCTGTCAAACAGTGGCATCGCATAAAGAGTGGAGCGGTGACCACTGAAACTTAATGATCACTCATGGACTAGTTGTGATTGTGACATAAGTTGAAGAAGTGCAACCGAGGCAATTTCTTTTTTTTAATTGTCAAAATGGAATAAAGGGAAAATAATGTTGACAAAGGTTAAAATAACGAATAGGCCTAAAAGGTTTTTTAGGTGGCTTTTAAGAAAGCCGTCTTAATTGAGCACTATAGGACTGTTTATCATCCTGCCTTACCTCCAACGCAGACCCTGGCAAGCCACTGCCCTTCCACATCACTGGTGCTCTCTGCCTGGGTAGATACAAGGAAATACTGCTGAATCTGACTGTCATCTAGATGCAGCTCTGGATGAACCAAACTGGACCACTTTTTTAATGCTTTCAATTCTTTTCTAGCCAATTTAAAGGTTTGAAATAGAGAAAACTTGAGTAAAAGTCCGTCATGATACGTTTCACCTGTGCTTTTATTGTGAGGTGCCGATAGCAATATGTTATCTGGTTGCAAGAGGTAATGGCAGATCCAAAGTTTATGATCTAGAAAGTTGATGAAATACTAAATATTGTGAAACAATCATTCCACCCACTAAAAAAGGTAAACTAAGTTACTGCCTACTGTTATATTTAAAGCCAGAACAGGAATGCCTTATTATGTTATGCAAGAACGTTATACTCGGAAACCAGCCCTGCACTGTCTGGTTGGATATGGTGCTTCTGGAAAAATAGCAGGCAACACTTTCAGTTTGAATGCACCTTAATACAGCTTAAGACAATGATAAATTGTTACCATATTTATTTTGTCTAATGAAGGTTTTTTTTTTTTGGAAAAACCATATTTTATTGATTTTAATCATTGCAATTTTTTTCTATTAAACTGTAAATCTTCCTATTGTCTCCTTTAAAAGATGAAATGCTTTTTCATTCTCCGTCGTAGACATGTCCGTTGTCATGGTACTCATCTATAAGGTAGGTTCCTTGTATTACCAATTTCAAAACTCCACATTCAGCACTTCGCCAACCCATTTAACCAGCTTTATAGGTACAACATCATCAGAAAAAAATTCTTTATATTACCATGTTATTACTGTTGGTAAATAGAATTAGCTTTTTGATTAATATTTATATACCTTTTCAATAGACATGAAGTTAGAGCTGTGGAATCAATAGTTTTTATTCTGAATCACCATAAAAAGGCTGGAAAAAAGACGATTGTTTTGGCTCATTTTATTTTAATTATTTGAATTTCAACAAGGAGTCTGAAATTCCAAGTGTGTATTCGGGAGCACACCCTACAGGTGTGCTGAAGGAACTGTTATCACAAATATACAGGTGTGACACTTTATTCAAAAGAGCAATGGCTCTGGTGGTTTTGGTGTGAAACCTCTCAGCCACCTGTATATTTTAATGGACAGAAAGGAAAAGTCAACATTGTGGTGGTGCAGCACATCAAAAGTGTTGTGAATGTTGTCTCTCAGGTTGGATTTGTACTTCTAGATGAGCATCACCTGAAATGCACAATGTCTGCACTAGCACAATGCTAGATTTTAACAACAGTTTTATGTAGAAAATTAGGTGTATAACTGTAAACAAGTAAACTAAAAGGGAAGACATTCTTGGAGCTCAAATGCACAAAAGATACGGAGACAAAATGATACAGCTGGCGCAGCACAGGATTTTCACAATGGATTGTTATCTATAATTGTAATGACCTTACCTGAAATGTTTTGTTCTAATACATGTGAGTGGGAGTGGTGAGTCATCTATTTAGCATTTTCTGTAACTGCGCTTATCTCAGAGTGTCTTCTCTCTACAGAACAATACGTACTTACCTGTCCCCTGTCTGTGCCTCTGCACTTTTGGATTAACAAAGTTGTGCTGCAGCTAATTCCAACTTTACCCAGTATACTTCCACCCACAACTCAGAGTATTTTGATGGGAATACTGCACATTCTATGAGCAGAGAAGTGATGAAGTATTAATTGCCTTAAAGATTGATTCTATTTTTTATGTTATTAAATGTTTCTGATCCTTAAACGACTTTTTAATGTCAGATAAAGATGATTTAAGTAAATACAAAATGCAGTTATTGAATAACTGTTTGTTGTAGTCAAAAAGCTATCCAAACCAATCTGACCCTTTGTGAATAAAAAACTGCCTCTATAAACCCAGTAATAGTTGTACCTCCTTTAGAGGTGACCACCGCCATCAGGCGTTCACAAAAACTTTGGAAAACTTGCCCAACTAAGCAGAATTTCATTAATTTTACCTCATTGAGCATTTTCTGTTGTTATGAATGGCCTCTTGAAGACCTCCCTGTAGCATGCTAATTGGAAGAATTTATTCACTAATCAATACTGATATATTGATTAAATGATTAAGAGTATAAGTAATTGTATTTGTCATCTGCTTCCTATTTGGGATGGGGCTGAAGGGGTGGCAGTGTCAATGGAGGAGTCAAGACTCACCTTTTTATCAGAGGCCACCTCCTGTTCCTTTGGCAAGGCAAGGCAAATTTTTTTGTATAGCACAATTCAGTGCTTCTTCTTTTCTAAAAATGTGTGCGATCTTAAATATTAAAGGTATGGAGGACAATCTTTTATTTCCGGGTGGATCAACTAAATAAGTGGTCCTCCTAATTGTCAGTCATTCTGGTGATATGGTTACATAAGGCCTTCCTACGTGCTCGCCCCCCAGTTAGCCATCTTTTTCTGCACATGCGCGCTTTCAGGCGTATATCTGTGGTGCGCTACGGTTTCAGCCAGTCATTGAAGCTCACCTTCCTCAACGCGGTTCTTTGAAAATGTCCGAGGGTTGTAACAGAAAACGTGTCTACGTAGTATATGAAAAGAAAAGAAAGGCCTCAGATAAGGCAGATAGATAAGGCAGATATATCCTGGTATGCTTTGCGCTCAGAGCTCTACTCGAAAAGCATTCTGGGATTTGATGTCACAGCTACCCGCTGTTGGCTATTGCTACCCGACAGTGGCGACTAATAACAAGGATGCCGCAGGCACCCCCTGGTGAAGGAGAAGCTACATGACCATTCATTATAAAGTCCATTTTATATAGTCCCCTCTGTATGTGGACAAAGTAAGCTAATATGAGCTATGAGAACAGCACATTTTAAAGAGGACGTGCACAAGGAGAAATGGGCTCATGCATGCTAATGCACGCGCTTTTATTTAAAATCCTCCACAATACTTTTAAGATTTGAAAGTAAAGTTACATAAAGCATTTAAACACTTTCCCATAGTTGTTCACATATATACAGTCCTTTTGCTCTCTATGTTGAGCATCTGCAGGTTTCTCTTTTTTGTTTTTAGCTGCTCTATTGATGTTCGAACAAACTAACTTTGCTCAGCTCTTTGGCTGTAAATGCCTCATGTTTAAAAAGCTTTGTTTAAAAAAATCCTTTCATTGAAAAGCAATTATTTCAGTGGCTATTATGTACATTTGAATACAATAATTACAAAAATAATGTGTGCTGCACTTCTAGTGCTAATGAAAGTAGCAGTATTATGGCTTATGAACCCAGGAAAGCTGTGGAAACCTCGTTTTCTGCCTTTTTTAGTTCTTTTTTTCTCCCCCATCTTACTCCCAGCCTCTCATATCTGATCATAAAATCTATCAGTATTCTCTGTATGATAGCCACAGGGGAACATTCCTTTTTGAAGACAATTTACTCTGAACACTTAAAACAGTAATTGCTATTAAAAAACGGCTGCTTTGGTGGATGTACAAGCTATCCTGATGCCTGGTTTAAGGCTACATGTTTCCTAGATGTACTTTCCTGATGCTGCTGCAGATGTCAAGGTTCTTTCCGCCCCTTTTAGTTGTTTACACACTCATGTAGAGTGGAGCTTTAGCAAGACTTATATGAGCTTTTCTTATATAGACTCATTAGGTCTACATACAGTTGAAGAAATGCTGCAGGAGATGTGTGTCTCTTTAGTGGATAATGGGAGGACTTTCCTCAGACATGAAAATGTTTTGCTCAATCTGCTTACTCAGGTCAACATACCCAGGGCAGCTCGCTCTCTGCTTGCATATAAATTAAAGCAGATACCATTTTCCATGCTTTATCATCTGCCCTGCTACTGAGTGTTGTCTCAAATTCCTCAGAGAGAGGTGGGGCTGATTTCACAAAGGCTAATGACAAAAGTGTCAACATCATTTGCTTGCTTCAAGCTGAGGAGAAATAACGACCACAGTTGTAAATTATAGGAAGTGCAACAAATTAATGCTCAGTAATTTAAAACCATTGACAAGTCTTCATAACAGTTCCGAACCAACACCTTTGTTTATTTATCTCATCTAAAAATTAATGTTTGGGCCACATTGTAAAGACTAAATAAAATGTGAGTCACACTGATTCATTCAGATTTGCTTATGGCTGTGTATTCAAAATATGTTTTTTTTTTTGCAGTTATTGTCTTCACCTAGAGCACCATCACCAGCTTAGTCATGTTCTTATTAGCATTTACAGTAAACACTTGCAACCTGTGCCTCCGTGATTTTCAGTGGTAACACATCTCAAGGTGTATCTACTATACGCTCGTTTATTTGGCTGTGTTTTTTATTTTATGACCTGTCAACAAAATGATTAATACAATTGGATTTGGGTGAGATTTGAACACAGTGATGGACTGGCAGTCTTTCCAGGGTTATCCTATTTTCACCAGTGACAGCTGGTGATAACAAACCTTGACACAGATTGGAGAGTCACGTTTAACCCTTTATTTAGACCTTTGCAAGATTTTTGCTGAAAAATGTAGATTTATCTGATTAAAAATGAGAAATTATACTTAAAAAAATAATACATATGTATGAAATATGATCAGTTTTGAGACAATATAAGTATTTTTATTAACTTTTTAAAATATAAACAGAAAACCTTTTATGTCAGTGTAGCAATCAAACTCGTATTATTGCTTTTTTAAATCTTATCTTTTTCTTGATTTAATACTGGTGATGAGCCCCATGTGTTTGAGATTTAAAGGCCTCCTTCCCATCATTATAATCTCCCTTCACAGGTTCACCACTCAAAAAAATTAACATTACTTCTAGTCAGAAGAAGCTTTGCAAAAGGACATTTTAACCTTAATTGGCACAGAAAATGAATAATTTGGGGCTTAAGTGTATTATGAAAGAAGAAATTATATTTCAACAACTTGCAGAATAGCCTGTTAAATTTGATAAGCAGCAGGGAATGATGTTGTTAATGTAATTAGAATTAAATTTTGAAATATCTACAATATATGTCTGAAACGAGGTAAGTAAGAATTCATATCTACATCAGTTTTATAAAAATCGCAATCATGTAGTGAAGCCTAAATAGATCAGAAGACAGTTCTTTTTCAATTTAAAAAAGAAAATATTAAGAGTACCTTATTTGAATTTTGTTTTTTGAAAACCCTGAAGGGCATTTAAGTGTTTCTTTCTATTGTACTGGCAGGCGAAAAGGTTTTGAGAAAAAGAAGAATTGCTTTTGAGGAATGTCTGAGGTTATTGTCTAAAATATATATATATATTTTTTTATTTTTATTTTCTTATTTTCTGTTTAAAACGAGCTGTTTTTTTTTTGGGTTGACTCTAAAGGGCAAGAAATATAAATTATACTGTCTGATTCAATTTTTCTCTGATATATAGTGTAAGGCTATCTGATCTTGTGAAGAATGTGAAAGAAACACAAGACAGTTCTTTGGTTATTCAGACTTTTCTATTAATACTCTTTTCTGGCAGGAGAAACTAAATAAGCACTGCCTTTAACCGAGAGCTTGCCAAGATTGATTTATGATTTCTTTTACACACTAAATAAAAGATGCGTTGCATGTCCATGTTTATTCAGACTCAGTAATTCATATATTTTTCTTTTATCCCTTGAAGCAAAAGATTTAATGCAACTGCTCATAAAGGTTAAAAAAGTTAATCTAAAGATTTATTTTCCACTTATCAATAACTTTTGAAGGTATGAATAAATTACAGGAACACAAAACTGGTTAGACATAAAATAAGTGTCCTATTAAGTGCTTTTAAATATAGTTGAGTGTAGCTTTATTACTAAAGAAGTCATGGTGACCAACTTAGATTAATTAATATCTGATCAGTATACGTATGTTTAGTCTTTTGTGGAGATTTTCCGAAGGACAACATTAAGTGATTATAAGTTTTAAACAGTTATCAAAATATAACTTTTGTTTTACAGAATAACATCCAAATAATATTTTCAGGAGATTTAGTATAGTATAAGGTAAGAAGTAATAAACTGTGAGATCTCATAATATATATTTGTCATCATTTGAATGATAAATAGAGTTAAGTGGTAGCTTACTCTAAATAAAACAGACATAATTTTGCTATTAAATATTTTTTTTGTTAGTGCAATACTAGTTTTAATACCTAACAAAAATGTTCACTTATTTACATTAATAAATAAAAAAAATAATAAAGTAATAGCCACTAGCTATTGTTTTCCCTTTTAACAAGGTACTTTAGCATAGAACATGTGAAACAGCTATTTCCTTCCTTTCTGTCTGATGATTATTTATAGTATCCTATTATCTGCTAAACGTCGGAAGTTCAGAAATTCTTTAAGTGCTTAAAAGCCGTAGTGTGAGTTATAAAAGAATGTGGATGTTGTTAACAGAAGTTATTCAAACATGAAAATGTACAAGTTATTGTTTTTCTAAGACAGAGCAGTTTTATGATTCAATGAGTATTGGATTTCCAAGAGTTTCCTGTGGTTGCTACAATTGGCAGATGCTTTTAAGCATTTAGCTATTTACAGGATTCTCTGTTGCTCACATTTCAGACATATTCTGCATTGACAAACGATGCAAACACTTATACAGTAAATGCAACACTTGCTGTACACGACCCTAACATCCCTGAAAAAGTTGGATTTTTATACCTAAATTCTGATCCTGGCTATATTCTCTCATATTTTGTCAACATTCTGCCGATGTTGCATTCATTTTCAGCACTAATGTTAGTTGCAATCAATAACTAGTAGAGATGTAACCAGATATCCTGGACTAAGATCTCATTAATTTAAAGCACCGCAATATTTAACATCAAATTGAAGTCTGTCTCCCGAAGAGTCTTTCTGGTGCTCTTAAGCCTGACTTAGCCGTGTTCAAAAACTGGCCATAGATATTAATATGAGCCATAGAAATAAATATAATTGGTATATACAGTACTTGACAAGCAGGGCTGTAGCTACCATTGACACCAAGGTCATGTCCTCTGTACTTTTTAAAGATGTATTAATAAACTTTTTTTTTTAATCTAAATTGTGATATTTAAACTAAATATAAATTACACTGAAACTGACTGTAAGACGAAAATCTTGGTCTCCCATAAAACTGGTCAGTGTTTTATATTCGAAGAGCTAAGAGTAGCATGACTGTTTAATAAAACAGCAGCTCGAGGGCTTGGGGGGGGCACGTCATCATCAACAGGCACCGTTGTTATGGTAACTGCCACACACGCTGTTAGTGAGTCCCTAAGTCACTGGAAGAGGAGGCAGTCACTGGAAGAGGAGCACATCAAGCCACAAATGCAGATGGAGAGCAGTTTTAGATTGTAGATGACTGTGAGAAAAAAATGCATTTTCATGAGGAAATATTTAGAATGAGCCCATTGTGCTACTCAGACAGCAAGGGAACCTCAAACCAACATTATTAGCTGTTGACAACTTCCATCGGTAGAATCAACATTCATTAGGCTATTGATATGTCAGCGAAGTCTTCCACTGAAAAAGAAAGACTTATTCAGCATTGATTTCTCAGTGTTGGATGTTGAACCTGTTTTATATTTTTGCCGGATGCTGGAGCTCAATGTAGCAAGACGGCATAGAGCAGATCACGTGGAACAGGAAGTCGTGCTCAGAAACAAAATAAACCCTCGGGTTAATTTCCAAAATTATAATAATAATTCATAATTTTCTGTGGTAACTTGCTCTTAAGAGAAGGGTCACCATACTGATCGTTCAGAATGCCTTAGCATGCCCCATTTTTATCTACAACTGTAATAATGCTATAAACTCTTATATCTATTTATTCTATTACTTCATATACTTGCTTAAATTTGCATATTTTATCTTGTTGACTCAATACTTATTTTTTATTGTTCGCTATCGTTCTTATTTTATACTTTGACATTGGTCTGCTGTACTGTAGGACCAGGGAAACTAATTTCAGTTTCATTTCATGTTAACGTGATGAAATCACTAATAAAGCTTCTTGAAACATGATGTTAAAATTGCATATTGTCTTCATTTCTGTTAGTTTAGTATTTGACTGTGTTTATATTCTTCACTAAAGGGAAAACAGAATAGGAGGAAAAGCCTGAGTCAAACAAGGCTCCTCTTTGGGCCAAGCAGCAAGAGGAGCAGTGAGGAGAGAGATGGAGGGAGCCCAGGTACTAGAAAAGGAAGATACTTTGATACTTTATAGATTTTAAGTCAGATGTGTAATGCATGATAATTGATGCACCGTGTGAGATTATAATAGACATATGTTAAAAAAAAAAAAAAAACAGATCAGGCACTATTATCAACATAATAATGTAACAGGGTGTCTTATTTTAAATACTGAAGATAATATGAAGCAACTTAATTCATCTATATTGAAATGTCTTGTTTGACACATTTCTAACCACTTGTAGATAGAGACTTCATAAGGAAGTTGACATAAAAATTAAGTTTACAAGTTTATAGTGTCTGGCAGGGGAGACAGGATAAGAGGAACAGAGAAATGCACAACCTAGCTAATTAAAAAAATCATAAAGATGTTGTCTTTGCTCTTTAACACTGAAAATGAACAGATTTAGTAGTTCTCCATACGGCGCTTTTGAAAAGCTGTAGATATCAATTTTGGGACTAATTTTGGGGAGAGAAAATAAGTGGTCTTTTATTTACCCATTTGTCTTTAATGGACATTATCTTCTATTTAGGCTGACTGTCAGCAATCTGTTACAAAAGCATGATTGAAGCCAGAAAAAAACCCCACTTTGTGATAGAATAGCAATTGGATACCATTTAGCTGTTAAAAACTGTAAACATCTGCATCTAATGGTGCTAAATTAAAGGCCTGTTTAAAATTTTATTGCAGATGTGATGCACTTGATCATGTTTAATATAAATCCAAGAATACTTAGCGAAGGAATGTTAAATGATATTACAGCAGCTCCTAGGCTTGAAAAAGGAACTATAGAATGCCCAGCCAGAGAGGATTAATGTTTATTCCTATAGATTTAAGAAATGATCCTGTTGGCAAAACACAATTACAATATGGTCCACAGTACATCTGGTTCTCTGGCTCTAAGCCGCTATGTCTAACAGACCTATATCAAAGATTAACTGGATTTTTTTTTTTTTTTAGATTTATTGTTTTTAACAAGAACATATAGGTTAGGGCTAGGGTACACAAAATTTACAAAAAAAAATAAAATAAAAAATAGAGTAGGATTTTTCAGATTTCCAATGTTCCAAGTCTTTCAGTGACTTTCCTAATTTTCCCAACCTCTCTCCTTTCTTCTTGTGGAGATTTAGTGAAAAACAATCAATCCATCCATCTTCTGCCGCTCATCCATCAGAGTCACGGTGGGGCCGGTGCCTACTGTATCTCCAGCAGTTTAGGGGCAAAAATAAATAAATAAATGAATTACAAAAACACTTTAGAAAAACAAAACATAATTCATGTACAGGTTTACTTTTTGTACATAAATGTTGCCCTTCTTTGTGAAGGTAAATATATGTTTTGCATGGTCCAATATGGTGTCACAGACCTAAAGAAAAATAATGTTGCAGTTTAATAATATAGAAGCTATTAGTCAGCTTTATACTTAATTTTTTTGGAAAAAGTAAAAACTATTTTATGAGAATGTGCTTATTTAGGAGTTTATTTTTGGTTGCAAATTAACAAACATCTAGAAAAAGTACACTATATTATATTATGTGAATGCCAGATTATTCATTCTTCTTTGCCTTTTATAAAAAGTGTTTTAAATCAGTCTTACCTGCCGTTGGGGTCTTTCAAGTCAAGTTCAACTGTCGTTGTCGCCATAATCTCTACCTCACTGCCTGACTGACTACTATCACCTATATCACTGTAGCATTATAGTATTTATTTATTTCGCTACACTTAAGGGGCGCTTTGAATGATCACCCAGAATTGAAATGATATGTTCTGTTGGTGGAAATGCACTGTTGAAGGACAGTCAATTGGTATAAGAGTTGTTTTAATAATTCATAATACATGTAGCCACATACTTTTAAGTAAAACTGACACTGATAATACTTTTAAAATCTACATATATTATGTATGACTTTTCTTCTCCACATCTAGGGAGGGCAGCACCGGAGTGTCCCCTATGGGCCAGCCGCCACTGACCCATGAGATGCTAACACATGTGCAAAAAAGTTTTTGGGGCTTGTTTTTTTAATTTGTATTTTTTGAGGTTTCATCATATGATAAATACAAGGACTAACATAATACTTAACTAAGTTTCTATTAGACAAGTTGCTCTATATTTGAAATAATTTGCAGTATTGACTGTTCAACAGCAGATGTCTAACTCTTCACACCTTGTTCTTTTCAATCATTTGCACGTTCAGAAGTGCTATTTTTAGTCTTTTTTTTTTACTCTAAATGGGTTAATGCAAATGCATTTTTATCAA
>NW_015151427.1:43011-63853 GCF_000732505.1 Cyprinodon variegatus
TATACATTTTATAGATGTGCAAGATAAATATTTAATCTTTAATGACGAGTAAAGCTGTTTTTATTTTTCGTTGGATTGGTGATATATGTCCGCCCTAGGGCAAAACAATTGCTGGCGATAGACTCCTGTTAAAAATTGTACGTCTCCTCTGCAATACAGAAACATAGGAGAGCTCACCCCTGCCACCTGCCATTTCCTGCCACTTGACCTGTCAGTCACAGTTCCTGCTGATTGACAAGTCGTGTTGCGGAAGTGAAATCCCTTAAAACAAACTTAACAGGAAAAGCTGAAGGTGAAACCATTTGGACCTGATCAGCCGGACATCAACATTTTTTTCTTATGTTTTTCGCCTTTAGTTCACTCTGCACTCTTTAGTGAACATGCCTGCAGCCACAGGCATGTTCACTCTGCAGGTTTTCTGTAGGCACTGGTGCACTAGCTGAGATGACTGTGAAAGAGAGGTATATTTTTTTGTCTGGTTAACTATTTCTGTGCTGTTTTCCCCCTATATTTCTTGCCGGTATTTACCAGATTTTCTTTTCTTATAAGTTCTTATAGGCTATGAGATTTTTATGCAAGTTGTTTTATTTCAAATGGTTTATGATGGCTAGGACTTTATGAAGGTTCCCAGGATAGAGAAACCGCCTCTCAAATCCTCTGACTTAACAGGGAACATGGGGAAATTTTTTTTAAATTAAAGATACTCAGTTTAGGGAAGTGGGCCCAGCTGTTGGGGCATTACACTCGAAATCCAGAGGTTCTGAGTCCAAGCCCCACTCCCACAGACTGCCAATCTGGGTCTCTTAGCAAAGACCCTTAACCCCACACTGCTCCCCGGGCGCCGCACAGTGGTAGCCCACTGCTCCCCATGGAGGTGGGTTAAATGCAAAGAGTTAATTTAGTTTCTCTGTCTTTGTGACAGTGTAATGACAATAAAAGCTGGGGAAAAAAAATAAAATTCATTGTAAACACATCTAAATGATTGGAGACAGAAAAGCAAAATCTTTGTTTTATGTGACCGCTACATAGTGTACCAGTTTCAGTCCAGGTAGCGATTTATCAACTTTACATGCATACATTTGTGATTTTTGGACAGTTAATTCATTCCAATTCATGTTGGTATGAAGCATCAGGTTTTTGTTACAAAGACTTGAGGAACCCATGCTGCAACTCTTTGATCTTTTTAATATTTGAAAATCCCTTTTTCTTCCCTTATTGCCTATTCACTGGAGCAGGATACATTTGGTGCGTCTTCCAAGTTTGCAATCATTGGCTAAAAGAACTGTATTTTGTATAATGTTTAGATTTCAACAAGTATTTTTAAGAAAAATGGATATAGTATAATAGCGATTCTCTTTGAGCCTCCAAAGAAAAGGGAATAACAAGGGGCAGACAGAGCATGTACATGTGGCGTATCCCTCTTACATCTTTATGAAAAAAAGAAAGAAACACTCTCTCTGGGAGATCTGTGAAGTTGTACAAATGGATGTTGAGATCTGCAAATTGGTTCATAGCATTACTCGGGACCATTTACTTTATTTATGCCAGTTTTTGTGTGTTTTACCCCTTTTTGTGTGTCATCTTAAGCTAATCAGCTACTACTTAAGTTTCCCCTTTTATCTTAGTTGATAGAGCTGCTTGCTTGTGTTAATGTGGGTTTTTTGTACTAGTTCTTTTGAGTAAAGTTCTTTTATTTTGACCTCTTTTATGTCTGAAACACTCGATTTTCTTATGATTTATGCAACTTTATTTTGGTGGTTTCAATAAAGACAATCAGGTATATTTAACTATAACTGATTATACTCTGTTACTCAGTCCATTAGATCCCCACTGAATATACATGTTGCATTTAAGAAGGGCTTTTAAAAAATCCTATGTCATATTACATTTCCAATATTCTCCTTCCATAAAAATTCCAACTTAAGTGTTTTTCCCATATTTTTTCCTTGGCTGCCGACACTTTTTTAAAATGTACTTCATGAGGCTGTGTTTGACACTATTCCTTATATCTTCAATTTAATTGTAATGATCCTTTGTTTATAAATAGTATTAAAGTGAAAATATTTTTTTAAAATCCTACTGAAACATTAAGTTCTTTTGGAAGACTTATGCAGCTTCTCCCTCTACGACTTGGTAATGGTCCCACATGCTACAGGCTTGTGCTGGCACACATGAGCTTGGCTTGTAGCAGCGGGTGAGAAACGGCTCCATCAGCCAACAGGATAACAGTCTCCTCCTATTCAGTCCCTCTGAACTGCCTCCTGCCAAGAGTCCCCACTGCATAACCACCTGGTCCTATGTTGTAAATCTAATCCAAGTTGGAGACCTATGCATAAGGCTATCAGGTATCCTTATGAAACATTGTAGACACACAGTCAGACCCCTGCAAAAATCTTGGCATGAATCTGTATGAATGATTAGGCATCAGAGCCAAGACTTCAGCTAATCTTCTTTGGTTTGCTATGATTGAATTATAGGAATGATTAGGCAAAAATTGAGTTGTTGACTTTTACTGACATCTCCTCTGGCTCATTAAGATTATTACTGCTGGAGAGCTCTTTGAAAAAAGCAATGTATACCATTAATGTCTGGTTGTCAAATCTATGTGGAGAAGTGCCCTGTTACCACATCATCCATTTATGCTTTCCAGCAGAAGCTGGTGCCTCACAGGGATCCACACATTTACTTATTCAGCATGAGTGAGATTGAGTCTGACCTTTTTCAATAGAAAATTCCCTAAGAGAAGGAGCAAGGGACCAAATTTGAGTCCTCAATCTTGTAGATGTAAACTCTGACATTCAGGCCTCTTCTGTTTATCTCATTGATTCTGTAAACGTCGAGCACCAAAGTGGTGCAGCGAATCTTCCTCCTCTCCTTCCTTCTTCCTCCCCTGCCTGCCATTTTGTTTCCTCTTGTTCAAGACTAATGTATGGTGAATACTAATTCTATCTGATATTTAAAGAGCTGTAACATTTGCCTAAATCAAACAGCGATTGCTCAAAGGATGTTGCCTTCATCAGCAGCATGTTGAAAACATGCTGTTGATTAGTGCCTAATTTGCCTGCTGTCTTAAATGGGAACGGGGAACATTTACCGTATGCTCAGAGGTGAGAAGACTGTTAAGAATTTAGCTTTACAGGAAACTACATAAATTGTTAAACTCATTAAACTGGTCACTAAGCTATCACTTAAATAAGCGACTTTCATCTATTATCTCACAGCTATACTAATTGTTCACAGATAGTTTACAGAACAAACAAAAAAGTGTATTTTTTAGGTGCACATTTTCAAATTTTCAGTATTATCTAAATCTTACAGGCTAAAAGTGATTATGGGCTGTTAATAAGGAGCTCAACGTCTTAAGGAAAGGGATCAGAGGAAGCAGAAAAATGAGAGTCACACAATCAAAGTGATCTGTGTGAGAAAAATGTTTCATAGTGCATTAAAATGTACTTATCCGTGTCCATTGATTGGTTAATTTTCTGGGACTTGTTTTTGGTTGATTTGCTAATATAATTGCTTAAAGTAATGTGACTGTTTCAATTTTGGTAATGCATCAATCTGTCTTTGTTAGCCTTGGAATAAGGGGAGTAAGCTGTTTGCACACCTGGATCTGATTGGGGAATTGACTGATGAACTGAGAGCATTCAGTCTTGGATTTTAGGGACTCCATCTACTAAATTACATGTTTCCACTGTCAGTAAACCCTTATCAATGTTTGTATTACCTGTGTGTTAGCAGTGCAGTGTGCATAAAACATTTATTTTGATGGGGACAATCATTTTTTATATTATTTTAAACACCTTTATCGCTAGTGTTATAGTTTAGGTATTTATAATTAATCTAACATCACAACAGGAACTTCAATACTAGCTAATAAAAAGTTGATAAAAATAATTTTTGATGACATTTTCTATGACAAAACAGCTAATTTAGCCAAATTAGTTGCTGAGGAAGCGAGGGTGTTTTTCTTTTGTTTTAATTTTTCAGGAGGTTGTTAGACTACTCACTATTTTGGGATGTATATATGCATTACAATAATTGCAGAAATACATAATTTTTTATTGGTAGTCATGTCATTATAACGCCATTTACCAACACTATCTCATATTGCATGTTTACCTGATATGGAGCAGACCTACAGTATAAACCACTACTACAAAATTTTATATAAATGCAAATAAAGTTTTTTCATCTGCAGACCCAAAACTGTTATCTAAAATTGCCTTTTTGCAGTATGATTTGAAATAACACGAGAAAATATGTCAAAAGTCTTTGGTTATAATGACAATATGGCTTGTGAAAAAAGGAATTGTACAAACAGATAGTGAATCAGATAACATTTCATTCTGGTGATGAAAAATAATTAACTGAAAAAAATGAACATGGACTTAATCCATTTTTTAGCCATCATTTATTTATTTAAAGAACTGAAATTAATTGCATTCAAAGATTAGAGCCATTAAAGAGATTTTTGGTGAGGGGGCTGATATTCAGCTCTCATTTGAAGTACTGAGCTACAGAGGCGACTGGAGAGTCACACGGGAAGATGGATGAGAATGGGGCTGCACTGTTTTTAAAGCCTTCAGCCAGCCCCACTGTTTTCAGCGCTTGAACTCTGAGATACAGGAGCCTGACGGACTGGTTGCTGCAGGTGCAGCTCCTGGAGAACAGGGAGAATAGCAAAGGGGAAGAACACAGTCTTAAATTGAACCACTGCTGATAGTCCTGAACTGAGACCTGTTTTCTCAGCTTCACATGCTTCTTCCTTTCTGCATGATCCACCTTCAGGTGGGGTCAGACACATAAGCAGGGAGAGTTGTTCTGCAACAGTGCCAGGATGATAGTTCGTTTACTCCACAAACAGGAGAGGCTGGTGTTGCAGGATGCAGTAAAGAGCCATCTTTAATGCACCATTCACAGACCTGTTGAATGTGTAGGTGAACTGCGGCAGATCCAGAAGTGGGTCTGTGATGGAATCATGGTGGGTCAGCACAAAACGATCAACAGTCTTCATTACCACAGGTCAAGGTGATGAGTCTGTATGTCATATAGTCTTGTGATCCTTGCTTTTTTGGGACAGGGATGATGATGGAGGCTTTGAGGCATGTTTCCAGTGATGTATTAAAAAAGACTGTTAACACCAGAGGCAGCTGATGATCGCCGTACTTGAGGGTTGATGGGCATACACTGTCCAGTTCAGCTGCCTTGTGAGGTTTCTGCCTTTTACACACTTTAACAACTATTTCTGAAGTGGGGGGGTGAGAGAAAGAGGTGCAGTGAGCTAACTTTGCAAACAAGAGTTACTGGAGTTGGGGGCTCTAGATTGTGCAGATCTTTTTATTGGCCTTAACCCCTGCCAGATAGATTCATTTGATAGCAAAGAATGCATGCAATAAAACAAACAGCAGAAGATTTTAGAGTTCTTGCTTTGTTTTAAAACATATGCTTTAGATGCAAATTAATTTACACCTACTACTTGTTGCTTCTCCACCTTGTTTCTGTCTTCTGCATTAATTGTTTACATCCTATTTTTTCATTTATTTTTTTCCACCTTCTTTAGCTGTGTGGCAGCTTTTTCCAGGTTTGCTTGCTTCTTGCTGTTTCATCTTTACATTTACGGTATCCAGACAGAAAAACATAATGACTGTGTGGGTTTAGCCTTTGTCTCTTTGAGTACAGCTATTTAACATCTTTCACCTCCTTGCTATACCTTCACTTAAACAACCTCAACTGGTCTATGTACCTACTCCTAAATGCCTCCTCCTTCAAAAACTGTTCCCTCTCTGTTTGGACACTTTATACATTTTCTTTATTTGGGGAGTTTTTGGCTGAGATTTCATAAAGAGCAATAACAGTCTGGGTTTGTCTTCTACACATACACACCTGTGTCGTGCATACTGGCCAGAAATGAAATATAAACACCAACTGTAGTAAATTAAGCAAACTCACAGGGTGAGTAGAAAAGGTTTGCAGTTAAAGATAAACCTTCCAGATTAGGGGAGCAGTGCTGCTACATCAATGTCACATTGGTGCACTAGCAGCTCTTAATGTTAAAACAGAGGGCTCTGTTCTTTACTCTGCTGGAGAGTTCTATATCAAGGTCCTGTCTGAACAGCTGGACACTAGCCAGCAGCAGCAGAGTCCAGTATGATTTTAGAAAACCATGACTCTGTAAGGAGCTTAGGATAAAAGATGAATAAAAGTCCCCGATTTTCCCAACTAGCAGCTGAAGGGAAAACGTATTGCAGAGAAATATTCATTGCCTTTAGCATCCTACGGAATCTCCACCGGCAAAGATGCACAAGCAACCTGGTTCTTCCTCCTTTCGTGTGGCACTTGACAGCATGAGCAGCAATGTTCAATAATTCCACCGGTGACTCGAGTAAAGTGGCAAATAAATCAGCATGAGTTCTTCCACTGATGTCCATGAACTCTTTTCTGGTGAAAGAGCTCTCAGAATCACAGCAGAAAGGGGCATTAGCACAAAAAAAAAAAAAAAAAAGCGTACCTAAGACTAAGGCAGCTATCCAAATGTCATCTAGGATTTTAAATGTATCCATATCCAAGAAATGTATCCATATTCTTTTATGTATACCAGAACACTGAAAAAAATAGTGCAACCGTTTTTGGCATTTACTCAGTCATATTTAGTTACTTTAAAACAATTGTTTCATGTTAGCAGGGTAGGACATAAAACAATCATGTAACTAAATATGATCAAGTAAATGCCAAAAGCAGTTACATTATTTTTTTCAGTGTATATATCCATTGATCAATTAGGCTGTGCATTTCTATACAAATTAGATCTGTTTTTCAACTATTACAATATTACTATTGTAGTAGTTCCCTTACTTGCAATGTGAGTATTTTTTTAATGCATACTTTAGCAAATGATTTGATCAATTTAAAGCAACTCAAAATCTAATTGTTTATATCATTGCGATGTAATGCTATGTTAGTGGATATCGAGTTAATGTTTTTTTATCTAGAAAAACAACATCCCTGTTTCTATGTTGAGATTATACCTTGTTTGAGTGTCCTAGCTGTATCAGTCCTCCATATCTGCTGTGACATGTCAGTCCTCCTCACCATATATCCTTCAAGAACAAAGAATGTTTGGATTATGCATCAGTATGCTGCATTACTGAAGATGTTATGTTGCCATAGTTTATTTATTAAAGGTATAGTGGAGGATTTTCGTGAATTTTTGTAAAGACCGCCCTCTCCACTGACACACAAAAAAAGCACATTCAAACCCTGTACTCACTTCCAAGAAGGAGCACCTATTAAACGTGTGCAAGAGTGTGCACAAGCCCATTTCTCCTCGTCCATACTATGTTTAATAGTTTCTGTTTGCATTGCTCATACAAGCTTACTTTCCAAAAGAATTTTTGCAATTATTCCATTAAGTCAGAATCACCATGGTGTTATGTCAAGAAACACCTGCCTGCAGAGTATTACCGAGTATTACAATGATGAGAAAACGGATTGAAATAATAAAGAATAGGGAACTTTTAAACATATTTTTCATATTTCTTATGCATGGATGCCCTAAAATTGAGAATTTTGGTGGGCAGACAAATGCAGAGAAATTCCTGCCTGCCGAGAACCTCCCCTCTCACACAATGATGAGAAATTGGATTGAAATATGAATAAAAAGGGGAACTTATTCTTTACATTTGTCAGAAATTATATAGAATGGTGTTAATAGCAAAAGTGGGAAAGGCTATCTACTGAGCAGAAAATATATTCATCGGACACAGACTGTAGCACATTGACTAAAATGTGTCTCATATGATTAAAAATCATATTCATTCGACTTTATCTGTTCACCAAAACTCATTGGTGGACGTATACATCTTATTGCCTTGTAGGCCCCCGCAAATGCAAAGATGTATTTCCGTTTCAGACAATAAAATGTTCATTATAAGGTATGGAAACTAATATTGATAATAACTTCACAGATTATCACTTTAAAACAATCCAACCCTTTAACCCTGTTAACTGTCACCTTCTCTCCACAGGACATATGTAGTGACTCCAAATTTGCAGCCTCATACTGCCATGATAAGGCTGCTGTCTGCCATTGCAAAGGTTTTATATTGCAGGCTGGACCCTCCAAAGGGTTAAAGAACAGGGGTGTGCTTAATTAATGTTTTTCAGGGCTTCAAACACCTCTAACAAAGACTAATAATATGTTTTTCTCTTAGGTGATTTTAAAGTGTAGTAAGTTAAAATCTAAGGAATTTCTCCATTACCTTTTCATAAAAGAATGACATTTCCCTATGCTTTAAACATTTAGTTATAGGTCAGTATCATGATGAAGAATAGGCAAAATGAGGACATAAATAACACTTTTGTTTGGCTGAGCTAAGAAATATGGCTAAATATTACCACTTGATAAATTAATAAGCAACTCAACACTTTCCTCTCAGCGCACACTGTGCTATAATGAAGTAATGTGCAGATGCATATTAGGACAAACACAATTGGTGCCAGGGTTTTATAAGGGTTTCATGTCATCAGTAGCAGTATGACCTAGGCAGCATCACTTCTTTCTTAGGAAGTGCAGCAAATGTACAATCTATCATAGAGCCAGTATTATAAGGTGGGTCCACCCACAAAACCTGCACTGCCTTTGATGAAGCTTAAATTTAAATTAAAACACACCAAAATACTATATTAAGGAAAAAGTACATTTTTATCTTTTTTTGTTGAAAAGAATAGTCTGTCTTTACAAAAGAAAGTCATCTCAATGACAAAGCATCAGTCACTCTTTGAATGTTAATTGCATATGAATACAAAGCTTCACTGTTGCAGAAATCGATAACCAGTTGAATCCACCGTGTGACTGTCTGGTACAAAAATCAGTGCCTCTTTTATGAACATGAAAGTTTCTGTACACCTCAGCTGATCAGCATGCAGTCAGTGTCCCTGAACATGACTTGACAGTGAGCAAAATGAGCAAACAAATGACAAGGGAGCCACATTCTGCCTTTGCCCTTTTCACGATTCACAAACACCGACACAATTCAAAGAGCTGCTGAAGCCTTTTCAACACAGCTCTCGCTATATTGCAGTGTGGACTTGTGCCGAACATATGTAATTACATGTCCATCTTTACTTGATGTAAATGGCAAAAGAGAATACAAGTGAAGACCACACTTTTATGATTTCCATATGTTTGTGTCTGGTGCACGACTGTTCATTCGTTTATGAGGGTAAAAAGCATGCAAACATAAGTTGTTTTTTTTTCTGCACTCTCTGCATCCTGTGTTCGGTTTGATCTAACACTGGTGTAAAGGAGAAATTTGTGTGAGGTTGTGACACACCCAGGTGCTGTAATGGTTGCTTCCATTTTCACCCCGACCTGGAGGTCAATCCTGTTTACAGAGACATGCTGTGTGTCATTGACCTGGCTGTGTCTGTTTGGATTTTATTAAGGTTTTTCCACTCCTGATCTGTTCAAACTCTGCATTGTGTGGAAAAGCATTTGTAGTGAAGGGCAGCTGTTTTGATTGCTGTAAAAGTAAAGAAAAAGCTTAAAGTTATAATAGTGGGGGTTTTTTTTGCAAAAAAAAAATTTCTGGAGTGTTACAAATGGGATTCTTGTTTACATCTGAAGTTTGTTAATGCTTAACCTTCCGTCTACATCATTCCGACAGATATAGTAATCTTATTAATGTTGTCAAGCCAAGCTTAGGTTCCCCAAGGTGAGAGCAGCATGGCATTCAAAAAAGCAGAGAGCAGCAGCCCCAGTCGTTGATGGATGAGCAAGGGGATTTAGCCTCCCTTAAGCCTTTTTATCGATATTACTACTATCTGTATAACCACGATTTCCACAGTGTCACTCACAGACATGCACACTGAAGTAAAGTATGTTCCCTGTAAACTCTGCCAACAGCTTTTCCCTTGCTCAAAATGAGATTATGGTAAACTGCGGTTCTTTCCTGGGTCCAATTTCTTATAGGTCGTTAAAATATCCCCCAGAGCTACAACTGTAGTGCAACTTTATTTATGAGTATACGATTTAATATTTAGTGGTTCTAATTTAGACCAAGTGTGTACAGAACGGAAATTTGTGTACAAAGTCCCCAGATGTATCACCTGAGGGATTAATTTAGAATACAATTTTTTTCATATACTTTCTAAGTTTCGATGTTGCAGAAAATCTTAAATGTGCACACCTGCCCACCTATTTGTCAGGACAGGACACTAAGAATGCTATGTTCTTATTGCACAGGCTTGTTATTTTATTATAAATATGCATACTAACACTAATCCATTTCACTCTCGATATGATCATATTTTTGCCCTTTTTCTCTCATTATAGCAGATTTTCTTCCTGTTGTGCAAACAGTAGCTGTGGGACACTTACCATCTCTTAAATGTGAGTTTTAAAGTATCTTGAATGAGATGCCAGAGAAGGTAAAGGAGTGAAGTTTCCTCCAATTGTATGGAGCAGCTGCTCTGAACCAACACCTCTACGGTTTGCAAAGTCGTGCTGTAGAAAACAGAGTGAGTGCCACACATCAATGTTACTAAGTTTATGCTACTGTGATAGAACCCTCACTTGGCATGGAAGCTAGAATGGCAGGTCTGTTAAACTTCAGAGTTCAGGCTTGAGTCCCAAGCCCATTACCTGGCTAATTAAATGGGTAATAAATGTAGAAAACATAAACAGGCAGTTAAGAGAGGAAAGTAGATCTGGCTATCAGGACAAACCCATATATTTCCCAAACAACACAAACCTGTAAACCCAGCTGCAGTGCACAGTGTAAATATGTTCTCACACATCCCAGCTTATGTAAGTGTTAGTGTTGCAGTGTAAAATCAGTTACCTTCGAGATGTTGAAAGTCCTATCAAATTCACCAGCTCTACAACAAATCAAAACAAAGCAGCAGTTTGCATATATTTTACACATGAGGCCTTGCAGCTTTTCCTCATGAAAAACATGGCACAACACTGGTTCTAGGCTAGAAAATGAAGGAGGAAGAGAGTATGCAGTTCAGATACGAGGTTGTTGAATGGGGCAGAGGTGGTTGGCAGCTTATTGGAAGGGAGACACACTTGACCATGATGAAGCAACGTATACAGGAGCCTCTTGGATTGTATTGGCTGCTGAGGAGGCTGGGAGAGCAAAGGAAGATTAGCAGAGGTAGATCCGGATGATGTAGCCGTCATGATATGCACAGACATAGAGTTTTCCAGGTTGCATTGGCTCCCTTTAAAAGTAATTATAGATTTTGCCTCTCTTGCAGAAGGCCAGGCTTGTTTTTTCTTGTGTCTGTTCTGTTAGCTCCAGTTTATGATTAGCTTCAGGTCTATGATTCCAATTTCCCCTCCAGTAGGGTACTGGGATATATACTCTATTTAATTTTACAAACAGCAAGCGCCTCAGTATCTAGCTGTCAGTATCACGGATGAAAAGGAATGATGGTGGTTGTGCACGTCCTACCATTAGATTTTGCCCCAGGGTGTATGTGTTAAGGAGTTTATCTTACTGATTAGAGGATGAGAAGATCTCTTCATGGTTTATTAAAAGGTTATCAAGCAGGGGCTTATTCAGCCATTGAGTTTTAATGATTTTCTTTTCATGTGAGTGCAACTAAAAATGTAACTTACTAAATGGTCCAATTTTTCACACATGTTGATAACATATAGAGCAGTGGAAAAACATCTAAAATTAAAGTGTCGATTGTATACATCTTCTCCCTAATGGAATAACAATCACCGTTTGTCAGGGGGTTACCTTTATACATACGTAAGGGAAATGATTTGCCTTAAAGTTTGAATAGAAAACACATAGTTTCTAATTTGAAATTATGTACAAAATTAAATGCATCACAAGTGAAAACGCTTCCAGCATTTTGTTGCTTATAGCATAAAATAATTCACTATGACAGAAGAAGAGGGGATCAAAGGATTTGAATTGGTTCTGTGTTGGCTGGGTTTGGTTCGGTTGGCAGCGTGCTGCTGCGGCCAAGCATAAAGGCCGGGGTTAGTGTTGGAGCTCTGTGTGAGCTCTTTGGAGCTCTGGATAGCAGGCTGTGCTGTGCTGCTGTGCCTGGACAGGGAAGCCAGTCTCTTGTTAAACCGATCGCAGCGAGCGGTCCAAGCACCGGATCCTTTCTGCTGTCCGGGTGGAAAACATTGCCCTTCGGATGTGGTTGTTAGCCAATTCGGGTCACAGTTCCAGTGGGGTTTCGAGGTGTGGGTCTCCACCTGCGGTTATCCATCACAGTTCTTGTTGTTCTGGAGGTATTGGAAATCCGTCTGGAGCTGTGCCTATACTAAACTGTGCAACTGGCTAGGGTTCATTGTTTTATGAAATAAAATATATATATATATATAAAAAAAAATGCTTTGAATCACCTTTATTGCCATCAGGCACTTTATTAAAGCTATACAAAAGAGAAAACAAGCCGTTGCAACTTTGGTATATTGATACTAATGCTGTGAGAGCAGGATTGATAATAAAATAATCTGCCATGATGTGATCCGAACAAAGTTTGCTGTATCGGCTTGTACACCACAGATTGTCCGGTAGATTTTTGTCTAATCTATTTACTTTCTGGATTGAAATCTGATGCAAAACCGGGTTCTTGGGATAATTAAACATTCCTTTTCCCAATCCAAAGCCATTCCTACAATTGCCTGAGGACGACACTTATAACACTGATGTCACAGCTGTGTTTCATCATGTGACTTCTCTTACTGGGCTCGCAGATCACTATAGGCGCCCAGCATACGGTAAAATTCTCTCAAATTTTACTACTTGGAGCATTTTTTGTGCGATTTTGACCAGCCACATAGAGAAAAGAAAGAATTATCTACCACCACACATGATAAAACTGCTCTAGACGCACTCCTTTCTTTTTAAACTTTAATCTTAAGCAAGCATCTAAAATCCTAATCAACACTATTTTGTAATAGAGTATATTGGACACCAATTGTTAGCGATAGAATGGATGTTGCTCTAGATCTTCATTTAATTCAATTCAATAATACTTTATTGAACCCAAAGGGAAATTCCATTTACTGCTCATACTGTCTTTTAGAGATTCTGGGCTCTTTCACTCAAATGGCTTGGGAGTGTCAGGGGGGTCAAAATAATTGTCTCCAGTTAACTGCTCCAGATAGAACTGGAGTTTCTCTCCCTTTGGATCCTTTCCTTCACCTTTTAAATTATGATTCAAAGGTATTTTTTGCACGTAACATATTGCAAGTCTGACTGCGGTTAAGAAAATTATAGTTCAAAGATGGAAACCTTATTTTGAGCCTGGGTCAATATTTATTTTTGATTATGTTCATGGTGGAGAATCCTGCTTCACAGCAGTAGGTTGACCCAAACATATTCAAAATGTGCAGGGTCATCTTTGAGCACACCATTTCATTTTTCTATCACCAGTTCACAGCAGTTCTCCCAGTAGTCCTCACTTTCTCAGCTTTATTTTTTCATCGTCTTCTCCTTGTATCCCATCGCCCGGCTTGCCACAGATTTGCCTGCTGTTTCTAAAAGTAGCTACCAGCAGCGACCCTGACTAACAAACCTCATTGGCAAATTTATATCACGTGCAGCCTGGTCCCGAATGCTCCGGAGGGCTTTATCATGTTAACAGGAGAAGCGGTGCAAGTGAAGTTAGACACTAACAGCTCGTTTACTATAGGCTAACAAACAAGGCCAAAGACCAAACAAGACTAATTCCTGGACTACACTGACCTGAAGGTAGAATAATCTACGGTCCTTTTTGGCTGATTTAAGCTCCTCCCCTACTGACAAAACATCTTCAGTTACAACTAAAACACGTAAGCCTGACACATTTATCCCACTTCCTTGATCAAAAATGGTGACCAAATATACAGTAGCGTCTCCCATTTGGTGAACTACCCTCTATGTATTTATGAACTACTACTTCGAAGCAATAAGAAGACTTTTATTTCTGATGTTATTAAACCGTATCTATTAAAAGTAATACGTAATAGTTTCTATTAAAAAGCCACATTTGTTACATACTGTCAAATTTGTTACACACTGTGTTTGGTAATTCCCTATCTGGAGTTATCAGCGAGAATGAATAATGCCTTGGACTAACTTCACATCTTACACCGAGAGACTACTTACTGACGAAAACTAGAGCTTTCGTTAGGTTCAGCTTGTGGACACTGGGTAGGGGTGCTGGGGGTTCCTTTGGGAGGTTCCAGGTTAGATTTATAAACATTTTTTGTAGAAAAGATCAGGGATACCTTCATGTTTATTTCATCTAACTTCCTAAAAAAACTTTACAGCAGGCTGAGCTCCCCATAAACACAAAAGCTAACAGCTAGTATTTGTTGCTCGGTATCAGTCATTGGTAGCCTGATAAACCAGACTAAATGTGAGATTAAATGTGTAATCTATTCTGATGAATGAGACATCGGAAGATTGTTGATGAGAACAACCCGTTGTCTTTCAAACAGCTGTCTGTGCCTATTGGCCAACGCTCTGACCAATGAGCGCAACTGACTGTGACGTAAGTAAGCGCGACAGAAAGCTGGTGGTGTAAGCAAACAGCCTGTTAGTAAAACGGCGAATACATCCTTCTTAAAAATGAATGACCGTAGAGCCTCTTCCTGCTCACTTTTCAATGAAAACCCTAAGTCTAATCCTTCCAAAGCTGAGTCAAACGAGAACTGTTCCATAGTTGTTGACATCTTCCTTGTTGTGCTTTCTCAGCATCGTTGTCACGCCCTCAAAACCCCGCCAGCTTTGCATCCTAAAATTCAAAACATATCTCTGCGTTGTAATATGCCTGCCAGTTCTAGGGCCTGGGGCATTGATCACGGCTAGACCCGCTGGCGGGTGGGGCTAGTTTACTAGGCTAAGGGATTGCTGTAGAAACACTATACAAGCAAGTATCTATTGTTACCACATACTCCTACAAGAGGGGCAAATCCTGCAAAGTCAGTGACTCATTGCAATCAGCTGTGTTCCCTAGATAGAAAACATTATACAAATCTGATTGTATGTTCTGATTGAATTGTCTTTGTAAAGTTCCCTGTGGTTGGACTTGGCGCTAGTTAAATAAAATGAATTTTATTGAAACGATAGGCAACAAAACAAATATGACACTTATGAGACACATTTTTCTCTACTCCACATTGTTCTCTGATGTAGGGTTTAAGCTAGAGGGGTGAATGTGGCATTGTGTTTACAGCTGCAGCTCAATATTTGTGTAAAGGGTTCTGCCTTAAGTTCTTTCCTCTACACACCCACATTTAACCATAATGTTTCAAAGCAAAGAACCTCCTAAATAATTATGATTATTTAAATGGGCAGTTGGATTTCATGGTTAACACCACCATGGAGGAGAGAGCAGAAATACACTTAAATGTCGTAGTAAGTCAGATGAAGAGTTAATAGAAATGTGTTTGGTAGGTATAGTGGTGGCATTAAAATGAAAGCAACTACTGTGAGTGGTAACAAACTCACAATCTTATGTATGTACTGTTTATAATTAAAATACCATTTGAGAAATCTAGAGGCATTGGGCCATGGCCTCCCCTAGCCATTTATTGCCCACCACTAGACAATTTGTTATTCCCCCTGAGATGTAATTCACTACAGCTGAAACCAGCAGTTCCACTCCAAACCATAGGGTGGCAGCAATGATAACATCTTTTGGAATATCCTACTGACATTTTCAGTTAGTGTATTCACAGTAGTAGCCAAAAACTGACAACGAAATACAGCAATTAATTATTCACAACAATATACCAAAAAGGAACTTATACATAATTCATGCTCTTATAAAAATAATTTTTTTGTTTATTATCTATAGTCATTTAGAAGTCTTCTATTTCATTAAAGATAAATACAACTGATCAATGCTTTTAATGTATATATTATGCAAAATCATATATTAATTAAAACAGCACAGATGTATAAATATGTGTGTAGCTTTATTAGCAAGGGCCTTATTAAAAGCTTTGTCTTCAGTGATTTCTTTGGAAAATGTGGATGTTGTATTTGTTCATTTTACTTTTGGTTCATAGTGATAAGTGTAGATTGACCCTTTGTATCCCCTCAGTGCACATTGGTCCCTGCCTAGCCATCACTATTAATCTTTTCCTGGACGATCTCTGGTGCTGCCTGTAATATCTCAGTTCTATGGTTAATATCACAGAAGTATTTTTGTTCATCATTAGCCAGTAAATCTTGGTGGTTCTTGACAAGATTTATTAGTATTACTTGTTTCATTCTAATTCTCCTATTCATAAGGTCTTCTAGCCGTGCTAGTGCATCCATTGCTCACAATTACGGCAATTAAATGGTAATTTTATATTTGCTCCAGTCAGTATGATGTTGCACATCTTGTGAAAATGTATGCGCTAATCTGAGTTGCACATAATTCTGGTAATAATTCTAAGAACTTGTTTAAGTATTGTGCATAATTTGATTTAAGATTTAAGAGGGCTCAGGCCTTTTTTCTGTATGAGACAGATCCTCATATATACAGTTATGGCTCACTAGTGTAGCATATCACATGGCAGTTGCTTATGATAAAGTCAGTCAAAGACATTAAGGTTTTCCATTCATATCTTTTATCAATCATTTTATTTATTTTAATATAATCAGAGTTTCCAATATTACTCAAAATTAGTAACTTTTCTAGCAACTTGGCTATATAACTTGCTGTTTTCTGTTTCTGTTGTTTTAAAACGGCCTTCGTCTTCTGTTTTTTTAAAACCATTTTCTTGCGCTAATGTTTTAAAACCATCTTCTCCTGATATAAAACAACAACAACAACAACAACAAAAAAAACAGTCTTCTTCACCTCTTTATGTAGGCTGTTAGTCAGGGTTGATCAATTCTGATTGTTGTTATATATATATATTGTTGTTATATATATATATACATATGTTACTGCAAAACGTAATATATTAGGGCCTTTGCCTTTGTACCATTGCAATATAATTTGCAGTGGTATTTTTACCGCCTCAAGGACATTTTTACTTTTCTTTTTCTTCTTAGGTTCAGCACTTTGAATTGTTATGCTACTGAAATGTGCTATATAAATAAACTTGGCTTTCTTTGGCTATGATTGAATGTAAGAACAGTAATAATTCAGTGGATTTTCAATTCCCCATCTCACTATCTGTGTTGCCAGTTTCCCCTGTTCCCAAAACGAGTGGTTGTACAGTATACGTAAAAGTTTCTGCTATTGCCACACATTTTCTTGTCACATTGTCTTTTTTCTAATATAGATCACAGCCTTTGCAGAGAGTGTGCTCAATTCAGGCTCCTTTTTAAGGAGAACCTGTGGAGGGGGTAAAGTGACCACTTCAAAAGAAGTAATTTATTAAATGAACACACTTTTAGATAAATAAAATACTTATATCTGTACAAAGAGAAAGAAAACAAAGTACATTTTCTGCATACATTTTGCCCAATATGTCAAAAATCAAGTATGCTGACACAACCATGACATTGATATACAATAGAATTGCTTCTAGCAGCAGGATTTTAAATGCAAGAAATAATAATTGGTGCAGCAGAGTTCATTCAGCATTCAGAGGCTAGATGTTCTAAGATACATATAATTCAATCACAGTGCAAACAGGATTATCGTTCAAGATTTTCAATAGTATGTAAAACTCAGTGTCTCTGAAAATCGGCACAGTGTAACAAAAGATTTCCTAGAACCGTCAACCCTTTCTGCTAATTGTATCTGTATATAAGTGCTATTTTTCATATACAGATTACAAAAGATCTCAACAAATAGCAGTTGCTTTATTGTATGTATATACTTGTAAGCATGACCTAATATGATTGGACTCTTCCCAACAATACAAGCTATATAAAATATAAAGTTGCAGCTGTTCACTGGACAAAAACTACCAGTCCAAATAATTACTTAGGAAATCTAAATGTTCCAATTTATTCAAAGCTGCTGCTTTCATTAAAAACAATCTTATACCAAGTTTTACTGGTTAAATAAGTATGCAAACTGACTGATATGGCTTTTCCATGCAATCAGTTTAAGGGTTCCTTTGCTTTATTACTTAAAAATACAAAATAATGTGTTTAAAATGTGAGCCACAATTAGCCAGTGAGGAAAAAACTTCAGCAACACTATATTAGAGACCGTGTTTCAGCTGTGGCCTTCCGGGTCAAGAAGGCCTCAGCTGAAATGTGTTTGTTTCCAATGAAGTAGTTCACTGCCCTTCAAGAGTTGCTGAAGCTTTTTCCTCACCTCATGCCCTTTGGAAGTATTGCCAACAATTTTGCATCTAGCCACCATTAACAACAAAGCAATGATCATAATGGCCGTTTCAAATCTCTTTTATTTGTTCTCATCCTGTGTTCTTTGAACACAAAAGGTGTTCTTAATATAAATAAATTAGCTATTATTATGATGATATCATTATATTATTTCTAATAGTTATATATATTTTTTTACAGTGAAGTTATTCATTTAGGTTCTCACCAAACACTACAAATATTTAATCGATATTTTGGAAATATTTATGAATTCCATAAAATGCCAGTTTTATTTTGTGAATGAATGAGACTTAGTCTGCTGATTGTTTGAGGATATTCAAAATGGATTTCCCCCAATTTCCATCTGAAACCATCTTTGAAAATGATAAAATGCTAAACCTTGGACAGAGACCTGTACCATCAGAAATAAAAATTGAATTGTTCAGATTCAATTAATACCATTTGAAATTAATTGCCTTGGATGAAAAAGGAATTTTACTAAATTGGATTTATTTTACTGGCTGGAACTTAAGATTGACCAAAACTGTAAGATTAGAGAAAAAAAAATTATGTTTGATAAACATTAGCCTTGAGCATCAGTTAGCTTGGATGTGCTCAGCAGTACTGTATGCAGCAAGAAGAAAATCGTCTCCAGATCGCTAGCAGAAAACTATGGAAGCGTATTGCATTTACCAAAGAAAAAAAATCAGACAGATTATCTCATAAGTACGAAATCTGTATTTCGTAATTGTGAGATAAGCTGTCAGATTGTTTTTTCTTTGGTGAATGCAATATGCTTCCATAGAAAACTATGACTCTTCATTACACTTACTTTTTCATTTTATACACTCAATCACTGTGCATAAAGTATGAATTGAAATTCCAAAAGGATGTCATCAAAAAATGTAGCCCGGAGCAGAAAAGGGCTCAGTAAATCCTCCAATATCCCTAGGCCGCAACACCACCACAAGCCCCTCAAGTAATAATGAGGGGAAGAAATGTGATGGGAAACAACTGGGAAGCTACAGTGTGAGTGGAAAACATGCCGGCTGCTCACTAGAGCAGGGGTATCTAACTCAATCACTGCTGCATCAGTGAACACACCACACAGAGAGAGAAAAGCTGCATCAATCAAACACCACACCACAGGGGAATTCAAGCTTTCAATCCCGGGGGGAACACTTTGGAGACGCTGTCAAAATGTGAAGAAATATCTACAAATAAGGCTTCGGTTTAGGTAAATTTATTTTTGTAGAAATAAGAGTGAATTTCAGACTTCCAGCTGATAACAATGAGCACATTTCTTTTCCAAGTTCC
This sequence comes from Cyprinodon variegatus, assembly GCF_000732505.1. NCBI lineage: Eukaryota > Metazoa > Chordata > Actinopteri > Cyprinodontiformes > Cyprinodontidae > Cyprinodon > Cyprinodon variegatus. The sequence goes on from NW_015151427.1 coordinate 62,577, forward strand.
TACTTTGACAAAACTGTAAGCTTCAAAGGAAGAGAAAAATAAATAAATCCATCAAAAGAAGTCCAAACCTCAGGAGTCGCAGTATGAATCAGCTCCATGAATCACACCCTTTAAATAAACTTTATAATACAGAGAACATCAAAATATACAGGAGGTAATACAAATTTAAAAAAAACTGTTATACGAGAACAAAAAGATAAAGAAATGCAGTGAGGACCCTTTCATACATCATTAAAGCAATTAAAGCAATAAAGAAATGCTTTAATTGCCCGCCCCATAACAGGGTACATTTTGACAGCCCTTTAAAGTTTGTTAACCCAGCACTTATATGGTAGAGTTGTTTTTTACAGCTCACAATTAATTTAACATTTAGTATAATTCATAACAACATAAAGACAACATGGTTGATATTCTCTCTCTTTTTTTTCTCTTTATTGCCTGCCTGCAGTGTGTTCCCCAATTGTATGACATAATCAAATGCCTGACTAAAATATTGTCTTATGACATAAATGACCAAATAACTGAAAGCTTGAAAAAAGAAAAAGCATTAGCAGAGAAGGTGACATGTCCTTCTTTGTCTTCATTAGGTCGGTAGCCACAGAGTCAGTGACCAAAAAAGTGCTGAAATAAAGCAAATAGTAGCTTAAGTCATCATTTAATAGCTTGTTTATTTTGGGTGTTTCTACAGCAGAATTATAAATTAGAGCTTGTGCTAAACAGGAAACAATTAAACAGGAAAAAGGAAAACGTTATAGAGAAAATGGAAAAGCAAAGTAGATGACATAATGTGGTACTAATCATGCCTCTAACTGGTAAATATGAGATTTTAAGTCCTCCTCACCATCAAATTATAGAAAAACTAAAGATGAGAAAACAGGATCAGTTTGAATAGCTTTATCATGCAGAATTCAGATAAATATTCTGTAAAAATATATCCCATGGGATGTGCAGTACATTTTCTGATTTAAGAATTACTTCCTGTTTTACTAAGATCAACCTGTGTCACATAATACATCCATACATTCATTTTCCGTCACGTTTATTCAACGTGGGGTCACAAGGGGTGCTGGTGTATATCTCCAGCTGTCTACGGGCGAGAAGCGGGGTACACCCTGGACAGGTCGCCAGTCCATCACAGTGCCAGGGGTAGATTTAGAAAATTTGGGGCCCTAGGCAAAGACAGTCGGGTGGCCCTCTGAATTGAGACACAACACATAAAACAGACCCATTATACAGATACAGGAATTTTAATAGAATAGACATACATTATTTGTTCT
>NW_015151427.1:64439-108683 GCF_000732505.1 Cyprinodon variegatus
AAAGGATTTTTATCAAAATTAATTAATGTGCACATATAAGGAATAATTGTATTAACCATACATGTAAACAAAGTTTTATGGTTGTTCCCCTAGGAACTTGGGGCCCTAGGCAACTACCTAGGCAACTCCCCCATGGCACAGGGCCCAGTAATACATAGATTATACAATTTAGAATACTGTAAATATGTATCTGAGAGAAATGTGTGCGTGGAAAATGTATTTGGTGAGAGAAGAATGTGACTATATGAGAGGGGAATCCATATATATGAAAGAAAAATATGTGTGTGAGAGTAGAATGTATGTCTATATGTGGAAGAATAACTACACAGAGGAGAAAGTGTGTGTTATAGATAAAGTTTATGTATGTTAGAGATACAATATATGTATAGCGAGATAAATCTATGTGAGAGATAAAATATAATGTATTTATATGGGATTGGCGGTATGATTAATGGTGTGTACAGCCCCCCATACCATACACTGATATTATGTTTGTTTTAGGTCATAAAAAGAATGATTGTGGTTAGATGGTCAAAGTAAAATTTTATTATGAGGACACACACCAACGCTGCTGAATTATGCCTTACATCTCTCTAAGATATATAAATACTTTTAGATAACGCTTGTTGGTGAAGTTATTAGTCCTGCTTCAGGTTGAGACAGTTAAAGGCTTTCCCATGAAAACCTACCCTGCTTGCCCAAACTATTCATTCCTTCTGATTTTTTTTTTATTTTTTTTGTTTTACATCAACAAAGCTCAGGAATGCACAGGTAATAGTAGTAGTAGTTATCCATTCAACCGACTCTCCTGGTTAGGCCCTCAATCTCTGCAGCCCAGTCAGTAACCAGTTGGTTGTTGCCAAGACAAAGGCGCTAATTTACCCACGCTTTCCAAGGACAAACGGCCTGGTCAGCTTGTCAGGAGAGGGAGAGTCTTCAATCTCTCGGAGTTACAGAGGAAATACGCTAACCTCTGGTAATGTATTTTTACATCTGTTTTAATTCTTTATTTGTCAGTTACTAAATTAAGGTTACCATACCATTCAAAAATATTACAAAAAACGCATTTAATCCTTTATATAATATTGAAATGTAGCCTTTAATTGTACCCCTGTGACCAAGATGATGAAGATTGTGTATCTATGATTCATTCACATCCATCTCCTGTCCGAGTGTGTTAGGCAAGCTGTAGGGCCATAAATGAAGGCTATTCAGACTGAAACATCGGTTGTTTCACATTCAGCTGGGACTTGTTTGCTGCCATTAACCAAATCAAGACATATTGTGTTTTTGGCAGTTGGTAAGCTTAAATGGTAACATGAAGAAATAAAGCAAAGCTGTGATGTGCTATACCTGAACAAAGAGCATGCATAAAGAAAACAGAATAAAACTGGCATCTCGTCATGTTAAATTATGATTGTTCCCTCATTTTTAGGCACATAACATTTTTGGCATTCAACCCATTATTGATACACAGTAATACTGTGTTTAAGCAATGATTAAATGGGACAACATAAGGAAAGGCCTGCTTAAGAAAAATGTTTCTTTTATTATTTTTGTCATTTTATGCTGGAAACTTGACATATTGCATGATATGTGTGTTGAGGTGAGTGCATGAATTTGTTACCATGTATTTGTTACCTTGCAGGGAAAGTCCATACAACGATAGTGTGAAACCAAAGGTGCATGTTCTTGTATTTTTATACACTGTGGGGCCCATTTTCTGTAAAAATAACATGTTGTGGGGACCGACTCTTCATCATGGGGCCAATGCCTGGACCCCATGTGAAGAATTGCTGAAGTAGGGTCAGGGTCAGATTTATTATTAAAGTGTGACTGGTTAGGTATGAACTCATAATGGTTAGGTTCAGGGTAACGGTCACGATTAGGTTCTAGAAATGGGTTAGAAATTAATGGAATTCAATGGTCTCACAAAGATCAAGAGACAAGTTTGTGTGTGTTGGTGGTGGGGCACTGTCTCAGAATTAGGTGGGGACCATTTCTCTTATTTGTGATCAAATTGAGGACTGTGGCTTTGGTCCTCAACTTTCTTTTTGCTACGGTTAGGTTTAGGACTAAGGCGTCAACATAATTTAGTTCAAGGTTAGTAATAAGGTGGCACTGATAAGTGTTTGGTTTAGGGTTTTATCAGGGTTAGTGCATGAGAGTTTAAAATGACTGAAAATCATTGAAAGGGATCATGTATGCCTCACTACATATAGCAAGACAAGAATGTAAGAGTTATGTTATCTACTGTAGGCTTCAAATGTGCGTTGGAGGCAATGTTGTATATTGGTGTGATTCTCAGCATGTTTAAATGAGTAGGTGGATAAGTGCATGCATAGGAATGGGTTTCTGTGTCTCGGTTTGTGTCTGTGTGTAAACACAGTTTTCGTCTTCATGGCTTTGTCTTTAATACATTGGGTGAATTTGACCTTTCAACAAAGAGTAAAGCACTGAAAAAGAACAGAGCCATGAAATCCATAATAGAGTCCAATTCCCTGGTTCCTTCTTTTTGCTCCACTTGGCTCACTCTATACCTTTTCAGCTCCAAAATAGATTTAGTTGACTTCAAGCACTCTGAAACTTATCTTCTTTAGACCTTATTAGATGTATAATTGAGTGAGTAATAGTTAATTATCTGGGTGTATATTTAAGTGTGTGTATATAAATACACTTGTTTTGTTTGCTCTCTTTTTACAGACTTTATACAGTCATAGATCAATTACATAATTTATAGTGAAGCAGTGTTTATTTGGGTTATACATTTTAATATCAATTTGACACTACCAATTATAAATATGCAAAATCTAAAACATTACTCTTTGAATCTTTCAAAGGAATCTTGGCCAGGAGCACTAAACATGATTTTAACTTTAATCGAACATTCTTCTGCTTTACTATGTAATTGATTTCTCTATACCCACCCCTACGTTACTAAAAATAAGTCCAATGCTTGATTCAAAAGGATTCCTCTTTTTATGAATATTATGGTAAAAATGTGAGCTATTTAGGTTTTATTAATTAGTAAAGAGAGGTGGAGGAAAACTGTTCTGCACTACCAGCAAAACTTTTGAAACATAGTCTAAGGATACAGCAAGGCGTCTGCATCCAGATCAGTTACAAGCACTAAAACAAGCAGCATGAGATTAAATATTTTATTAAAGAAAAAAAATGCTTCAAAGATCTTTATAACTTTTAGGTTTAAGGTCCCTTTTAGTGTGAGTACTAGATACATACAACTCAATATCATACTGCTGCTGAGAGTAAGAAATCCTGAACAAAAACTACAATAGATGATACTGCTGTTGCTTTTATTGAATATTTTAAGGTTGTTTTCTGCATGCACTGGAAATGTATCCCTGTCTCTCAAAGGCTACGTTCACACTGCAGGCCTTAATGCTCGATTTTTTTTTGTGAAATCCAAATTTTTTTTGCATTGCCGTTCACATTTCCAAATATATGCAACTTCTAAGTGATCTCCTATGTGAACTGCCGTCATATGACGCAAGTGTCCCGCATGCGCTGTAGAGGACGCAATGAAATCACAGGTCAGCGGTCACTGTGTTTACCGAAGTAAACATGGATGGTAGAGCCGGACGCATCTAGCGAACTTTCCCAACCATAAAAACACAATCTTTTTAAAATGGTTAAACATAAATACTGCTCTCCGCATCATCGTCTGCCATGATTGTTGTTTTTCTCTACACTTTTTCATAGCAAGACCCAGAAGAGTGACCTTTGTCGGGTATTAATGCCGTTCAGGTCAGATGAATGCGACCTGGCCGCAAAAAGGTTCTGAGTTTGATTTCTGGCCCAGGGTCTTTCTACATGGAGTACTCTGTCTTCCTCCCACAGTCCTGTGTGTCTCTGTGTTGCCCTGCGATGGACTGGCGACCTGTCCAGGGTGTACCCCGCCTCTCGCCCGTAGACAGCTGTAAATAGGCACCAGCACCCCTCACGACCCCAGCTGGGATAAGCATGACAGAAAATGCATGGATGAATGGATGGATGGATGGAAAGTGCAGCAATGATCAAGAATTTAGACAGTGTAGGAAAAAAAGGAAAACCAGTTTAAAGTGCAAAAGGCATTGATATGGAAAGGTTCAGTGCAGTGCAGAAAGTAGGAAGTACAAGCACTTCTGTGCCCTTTTGACCAGTGAGAGGGTGTTCACAGTCCAGGTGAGGTTGTCTGTGATGTGGTTGGTGCTGCTGACTATCTCTACAGCTGAGCTGTTGATGAGCAGTGGAGCGTGGTTAAGCCAGTTCTTCCTGAAGTCGACGAAGATCTCCTTCGTCTTTTCCATGTTCAGGTTCAGGCTGTTGTCTCTACACCAGCTGAACAGCTGCTACCACCTCCTCTCTGTAGTCGTTGTCATCTCTAATGAGGCCCGACACTGTAGTGTCATCTGACAAACTTCACTATGTGATTGGTGGTGAACCAGGGGGCACAGTCGTGTGTCGTCAGGGTGAACAGCAGGGGGCTCAAGATGCAGCCTTAAGGTGAGCCTGTTCTTAGGGTGATGACATCAGAAATGCTCTGTCAGTATCGGCAGAAGAAGACTCACACTGAGCCTGGTTCTGCTAAAGGTTTCTTCCTGTGAAACGGGAGTTGCTTCTATCCAGCAATGTGTAAAAGTGTACAGCTCTTAAGTCTTTATTGGATGAGTTTTAGTGGTGAGGCCTTTTAGAAACCATTTAACAAGATGAATGCGTTCTTGTTGAGCTTTTTAAGGGCCAAAAACTTACACTACATGGTAAAACTACTGAGTGAGATTGATCAAAAACCATTCTGAGCCCGTCACAATCTTCAAGGACTTCATAGCTGAAATGAATGAGATCATCTGAAGCCAGGCTTCACTGGTTTGCATGTTCATACATTTTTTTTTAGGTTTTGTTCAGTTTTTACATGTTTTCAACATGTTTCAAAGGAAATAACCTACAACCACCAATATTTAGGTTTGATGATATACCGATGACCTGAAAACTTGGTGCTGCATGTTGCCTGTGCCAAGTTGTTTAAAGAAGTTGACACCACTTTTGCCATCAAAACATGTTGGATTGTGCAAATAACAAGCAAATAACAAGATTGTGCAAATAACAAGTGATTTCAATGATAGGATTTTGGTCATTTTGGGCTCAACTGGGTTTCCTTAGATGAAAAACTTTGAATCAATTTGACTGTATGATCTGGTAACTTGTAAAGACTCTTGAGATTACATGTGTTGTGAATTGGAGCTATATAAATTAAATGAATTGAATTAAATTAGCTGACTGAAATGTTAAAAATGCAATAACAATGGTTTAGCTTTTTATAAAAAAATTAGAAAAATATATACTGCATTGAAAACTTGTTTTATGGTATTGATGTTTTACATTTGGTAAAAAAAAAAAAAAAAAGGTTGTTTTTGGAGTCAATACAAGTCAGCATTTCACTAAGGTTAATCTATAATTCCCAAATTTCTAACCCTACTTGATCCACGAAAATAAAGTGAGGTAATCACAGGTTTCAGATAACGTGGACTAAAAAATGGTGCAGCAACACAGCATTAATGTCCGGGAGATTTTTCCTCAATTCTGAACTAACAGCTGTCAGATGGTGAAATTACACATCACACAGTTATCCCAACCAGCCTAAGAGATCTTTACAGAGAAATCTCGCTCAGCTGTCAGTCTGGTGCCACAAGAAGAGAAGTAATAAAAAATGTTATTACTTATTGTGCTTTTTTTTCTTGCAACAGGGCAGAAAAGTTCTTGTTTGCTAAGAGTCTGCCATCGAAATACGGTACCTAAACCAAAATGCAATGCTGTGGTGTCAGCATTTTTTTTTTTTTTTTACAAAAGCAAGACACAATCCTATCCTGAAAACAGGGGCAATACAAGCTATAGTGAAATTGGCTGCCAAAGAGGACACAGATTTCCTGAAGTGTTTCCAATCAACAATGGTGAATGAATACAGTAATGACAGCTTAGAAAATTGTTTTTAAAAAAACTTTCATGTAGATCCTACATACAGACAGCATAGTGCATGGGAGTGTGGGATTATTTATTTTTTAGTATGAATCTATGGGTCTCAGTCCCCACCTGCAGTTTATATGTGCATTTCATTTAGTCTCATTAAAAATATTGCAAATAGAGATTTTTTATATTATAAAATAGAACTGGTCATCTTGATGATCATACAGTCAGATTCTTAGGAAGGTAAAAGCTATAGATGTGATAAACATGAAGTGAATATCATTGGACTCCACGACATGTTATAGCTTTAAAAGTACTCACGTCTGCACTGAATCTATGCACTCTAGAATGTAATACCTATAGTAGGAGTTATTTTTGAAGTCACTAGGTTCACACCGAATGCAAATTTTGCTACTGGGGCAAAGAGTTCTCATGTTATATCTATGTAGAGGGCAGATCTGGAAGAAAGCAAAGCAATGTAAAGCGAAGCGAAGATGAGCAAGGTGAAGGTGGCGAATTTAGGGAGGGGAATGGCAAGATTTTGGGAAGTTTTAGACATTTGATAGCTGCCTCGCCTGCGGATGAAGTTGAAAAATCTGAACTTTAGTTCACATTCGCATCACAACATCGAGTGGCTGATTTTATTTCCCTACTGCAGGACTACTGGGGCCTATACCAGGTCAGAAATAGGCTGAAGTATCACCTATTCCAGGCCAATCCTATTGAGGAGGTGCTTTTATTCTCCATACTGGTTCTGTCTCTGGGAATCTGGTGAACCTGGCTGACAGCTTTGTTCAGCTTTCTAAAGTAAAAAAAAAAAAGACAAAAAAAAAAAAAACGGCCAGCTGCTTTGTAAATCCATGTCCAGCATGATGAGGTGAAACCACCATAAAGCAGACTTCATGGTGTAGGAGCCTTTCACCTGTTGTGTGAACTTGACTGCCATGTGAAAGGCTTTTGCTGGTCAGGCAGATTTCAAGGTGAGTAAAAGCAGACGAACCTTGTAAAAATGTTTTCAGGTTTCACATTTGGTGTAAACACATATTTATAGGTAAAGTATTTTGTTTATTGAAATGTTTTATTAATTTTTTATGATGGAGTCAGTCCTGCCTGCGCCTACGATTCCAAACGGGGCCATTTTCCCCTTACAATTGGCAAATTTATTTAGGATTTCCCCCAAAACAGGGTGTTTTACTTTGAAACTGCAAACACTCTCCATCTTTGCAAAGAAGAATGGGCAAAAATTGTCATTCACTAGATGCACAGAGCTGGTACAGATGAACACTGGAGTTAAAGTAAGCCGGAACGGTCCCCTACTGCGTATCAGTAAATGATTTACATATGCAGTTCCGAAAAGACCTGCTGTCTGCTATTTTGTGCCACCAACTTCAGTGCGCAGATACCAATCTGAGATCTTAGTGAGACAGATGTGAAATCTTTTAATCTCACACAACCCATTCAATATGTGTTTGATGCCCACTCAACTCTGACAAACTCTGCTCTGCCAGCTGTGCCTGTGCAAAAATCTGTCTTTGCCTATGCTTAGCTCCATTTCTGTGCTTGTGCTCCACTCAAAAGGTTCAATAAGCAGTTTATTGCATGGCTGTCCGTGCCCTCACTACGTAATAAACTATGTTTGTATGTGTTTGTATATGTTTCTTCCAGAGTAATCCGTATATTATGTCCAGAATAAACATTTCTTTGCTTACTAATCATTTTTGGATAAAGACCCAGATAAAAAGGCACATAGTTAAGATCAGATGTAAATTTAGTTGTATTGTAATAACAATGCCTTCTCAGTTTCCTATAAATGTTGAACAATTAAATTTTAACGTATTTTTTAGATTTCATATTTAACCCATATTAAGTGTTTTGAAGATAATTATTTATATATTTTAAAAGAAAAAACCTCTTCCCCCCTTTTTCCTCCAAGCTCGGATCCCCTACCAGAGGCCTGGGAGCTTGAGGGTTCTGCGCAGTAGCTTTGCTGTTCCTAGAACGGCACTCTTCTGGACCGATTGTCTGATTTTTTTTCCAAGAATCTGCTGTAACCACTCTTCAATTGGTTATGATGCTCCATGTAAGCTGTCCCTGCTTGCACCTTACACCCTGCAGTTATGTGCTGGATTGTCTGCATTCTCCCAAAATGGAGGAGTGGCTACAGCGGATCCCTGGAAATACATCAGATACCTTGGTTCAGAAAAGTGCAGTTCAAGGAACTGCAAAGATGCTGCCCAGGCCTCTGGTAGATGACCCAAACTTGGAGAATAAAGAGAGACTATCCTCGTTGGGTCAGGAAGAGCTTAGTTTTAAGTTTATATATATGTATGTATGTATGTTGGTGTTGACTCTAAACTGTGATGGTGTTTTTTTTATATATTTCAAATGTTTTGTTGTATCTCCAAATTAAAATCAGAGCTCTATGACTTAAACTGCTTTCACACCAAACCTTAAATGCTTTAAACCATGCCTGAGTTTAATTTCTAGACTAGATACTGCCAATATGAACACTATCAAGAAAGCCATCCTTTCTTACATTTACACATCTTTTTGTGTATTGTCCTATTATCAAGTTTTTTTTTTTCTTTTTTGAGTATTCAGATTTGGATGATACTAATACCTATATAGTATTAATACTAATATTAATAATACTTATTAATAGTATTAATACTTATACTAGAATTAGAGATTTCTGCACACATTGCTCAGTAAAAAAAAAAAGGAAAAAGCTCATCATTCCAAAAGAGAACTTGGCAGAACAACTTGTATTTGAAAAAATGTTTCAAAAAAAAAAAATTGGAACAATGTCCCTTGGCTAAGAAAAACATGTGCATGTGGCCACCAAGCTCCGGCAGAACATTCACAGACAACCAACCTGCTTATCGGTATAAACACCTTTATGCCAGTTGTCAAACATCGTGGTAAGACACTGATGATTTTGTCCCATTTTGCAGCAACAAATCCTGCATGGTCACTTTGCAGATATTCATGAACTCCCCATTTTCATAAAGTATTCCAAAGGCAAATATTACAACTTTCCTAAAGGCTAATGTTTAGTAAACTCTGAGTCTGGGAACAGGGCAATGATCTTAAGTTCAAAGGCAAAGGCACTAGTGACTGAGAAGAAAATAACCACATTGTTGCAATAGTGCAGTTCAAATTGACAGAATGAGGGCACATGTAAAAAGAATGCTACAGAGGTCAATGAATTCAAACAATACTGAAAAGACAGGGCAATGTCCCCACAGGAGAGAGTGCTGAAGTCATAACTTACAACTAGGGGTAATTCCACTAAAGGTGTCCAGTTGTTGTTTTTGTCCACACTATTAAAGGTGCTGGATAAGAGAAGTGTTTTATGTTTGACAGTCTGTATCTGTTCTTTAGACTTTCATTTTAAAGTAAAAGAGGAAATAGTTCCTAAATTGTTTTCTGGCTGCATGAGTCTTCTAATAAAACTGTTACTTCAAACATTGTGACAACCTTTACTAACAGAATGTAGATGTCTTCAGGCAAGGAATTTGAGCTTCCTCAAAACTTTGATAAAATTGACTTTGCTCATTGATTTCCTGTCAAATAAAGAACTACTTAATTTTTTCCAAAGAATTTGCCATGCTTCCTCAGTGACAGAGTGCTGCCTCCTGGGAATGAATTATCAAAAAACGTTTCTCCTGGCATTTGGTAAACCTTATTACTACCACTTCTACTAGCAAACTCAAAAATACTTTACATCCCAACTATTTATGTAGTTTTTTTTATTTCTTTAAAAATATTATGGTCATGTGCACAGTTATACACGCACTATTTGAAAACTTGGATTCTTAGCTAAATAATTTAGTTTCTAGAGCAGATGTTAGATTTGTTTCAAACTTTGCTTGTAGAAATTTTTTTTACTTATCCCAAAAATGTACTGTTAGATATCACACCTTCAGATAGCCCATACAAGTATTTCAAGAGTTTGCTTTGTGGTATTTCAAAATACTCTTTTAAACTTACACATATCAAATGAATTAACTAACAAAAACAAAGAGAAAAACATATAAATTATTTTGTAGTATAAGAATAAATGCTGAAATCTCTGACTTAGAAACTACAAAATATTTTGCATGCCGGCCGCGATAGTGAATAATTGTCCATACATTGGAAAAAAAAAATATTTTGTAGTCATACTGAATGTTCATAATCGTCTTCATTTGCGTGTCAAGACCTGTATTTTTGTGGCAGCTTAGTTACCTTGTGCAATGCACTGAGTCATCCTCCGCCTCCTCACTGATATTTTTTTCTCACAGCATAATTAAACTCATCCACCTTATCAAGAGACTTGTGCCTGACAGCTTTGGAGACCACCTTGAGCAGAGCATATGATTCAGCACTCATCAACTCATCAGTCCTGAAAACAAGTCGACTGTGACTCTGCTCACTGTCGGATGCCTCCTAAAAGAGATGCTGTTGTGGTTTGATGAGAGAGTTTCTCATCTTGGCCAGCTTAAATCCTCAGTCTGGAGTTGATTGTAGCACATGTATATTTTATAGGATTATTATCATCAGCGGAGGAAGCAGATGATTATTATCTGATTGTTGTCTTCTGTGTATGGATTGTTCCTTTTTCTGGTCGGTCTAAGTGTCAAAAGAATACGTTTCCAACACACTACAGATTTATATGAAGCTTATGAGCTATGCCTCTCAGAACAGCTGGGAATTAAATAGTCATTATGCATGATTGCACAACATCAGAGCTCATTTATCATCTTTTAGTCTCGGTAACAGTCTGGGTAAGTTTGCAAAAAACTTATGCAAGAAAAAGAAATATTACTTCTTTTTTTGTTATTGGTGAATATGAAAAAATATAGTCATCTATACTTGAAATTAACCAATTTCATCATACAGCATGGTTGTCAGTTTTATGCTGGTTACACCAGGATAAATTATCAAGTAATTCAAAATGTTTACTTATACTATTTTCTTCTTTTAACTCTTAATAATCTTATTAAGACATCATTAATAGAGATATTTAGTTATTTTTGGGAGCTCATATACTAAAAAACAACATACAACAAACGTTAGTTACACAAAACCCAATGAGTCTTCTCTTTTTTCATTTAACATTTGAGGGAGATCAGATCTGGTTGTTTAGATTGAGTTATAAAAGTTTGCTGTATGTATTTTGTTTCAACTACAGTATATATACTTAAACAATATTGTTGTTTCGCCTCATTTAAAAAAAAATAAAAAACATAATGATCACAGAAATATCTATAAACTTATAATTAACATGCATTCCATGAAGATGAAAAAATTAAAGCCAGAATTGCTTTTCAAATATGATTTATCATAATGTTGAAAAAAAAATAAACTCATGAAACAGGCCTGGGCGAATATGAAGGTAATCCTATAAAGACGGAAATTAATTGTGACCAAAGGGACATGCTGAATCAAGGTGTGTCCACTAATTAGCATCACAGGTGTCCACAACCTTGTAATCTCAGTGGATCAATATATATAGGGCTACATTCATTCACTGTGCTGTTGGTGACATGGTGTGTACCACACTCAACATGGACCAGAGAAAGTGAAGGAAAGATAATACTTCCCAGTGTTGCACTAATGTATTACAGAGATCAGTACCCTGAGTTCTGTTTTCTACACACTGCTTTTTAAGCTGTGCTGGAATCATTATTAATATTTTTTTTTATTATTTCTTTGTTATTTTTTTACAATATGAGGACAAAATTTTTTCCTCTGAACCAGGACAAGGCCTTCTACAGAACAAAACAACTCTGGTCTCTGAGCAGATGCCACCATGTCTTGTTTCAAACACAATTAAGGACACAACAGTTTAAACAAACACAGTTTAAGTACATACCATTAATATGTTATTTTAAAATTCTATTTGGGTTTTTACTTTCTGTATTTTTGGTGGAAAAAAATTTGGAATTTCATTGTGCATCCATAAACAATAAACAGAATTTTAAAATGAAGGGGTAACAAGTAATGCAATTTTGAGGGGATTCTACAGTAAGGCCAAATATGTTTACTGGTGTGCTTACACACCATGCTAAAGCAGTTGATTATATGTAACAACGTTTTGGTAAACAGTCTGGTTGTACTCATTATAAATAAGAATCCTTTTCACAGTAGCAATTACTTTTCTAATAAGTGGCAGGAAAATATGCACCAGAGATATTTTAAGTAGATTTTCCAAAAAAAATGTTGATGAAACTTGACGAAAAGTTTCTTGATGCTGGAGTCAGTGCATCAAGACCAATTAGGAAGAGATGAGTCCTACACATGGACATTTTACACGTTTTGCATTTTTAGTATAATTGCAAACTAAATTTGATTGAATTGTAGGTAGCACTGCTGCATTGCAGCAAGAAGGATCTGGGTTTGATTCCCGGCCCGGGGTCTTTCTGCATGGAGTTTGAATGTTCTCCTATACATGCAAGTTTTCTCTCCGGGTACTCTGGCTTCCTCCCACAGTCCAAAAACATGACTGTTAGGTTAATTGACTTCTCTAAATTCTCCTTAGGTGTGAGTGTGTGTGTGAATGGTTGTTTGTCCTGTTTGTCTCTGTGTTGCCCTGCAATGGCCTAGTGACCGGACCAGGGTGTACCTGACCTCCCGTCCACATCTGAAAACCGATTCGTGCTGAGCTTGAATCAGTTAACCGTGATGAGCTTGGTTCCTTATGACCATTCACCACGCTAGCATGGTTCCTCACCTCCTAGTGTTGATCTACGGTACTACTACTATCTAGAGGTCGCAAACCAGCATGGCAGTGCCTATAACAATCAGGAAGTTTGCAGAGCCTCAGGCAAAGAAGGCAGCCTTTAGTGAATTTACTTGACGAAATCAGCATTTGGGAAGTGGATACCACAAACTATAGTCTAATCAGGGCTTACAGATGCAGGAAACAATGACAGGAGTTGAGGCTCATCACACTGCTAAGCAGAATCATCGCTGGAAATCGTGTGGCACTGTAGGGAAGCTTGTATTTTTTATAAATGTCTGAAATTTCATGATTACGAAGGCTGACTGAAAGGAGATAACGCGTTCTGCTCATGTGCTCTCTGTTATCTGAGAGCCACACCAGAACTTGATCGCACCCTACTGATGAAATTAGTACCACATTAGCACGGTTTGGTTGTGTCTCGCGCAGTCCGGTGCAGTTGTCAAGCCATTTAACCACAACAGTTATCTTGGTTACTGTGGTCGGACTGATCTCTGCATTTTTTCAAAAGGGTAGTGTAAATGGGCACTACCTATCTACTGCTGGACATAGGTACCAGAAGCCCTTGTGACCCTAGCAGGGATAAGCGTGATGGAAAATGGATTGTGCTCAGATGTAGCAGTCCAATGAAATATTGTGAAAAGGTTTTTTAAAAACTGCATGAATGGACTTTGAAATAACACAAGAAAACCTGGCTCCTCGAAATCTTAACATAAAGATTATTACGTTAATGTTTTAGCTAAGTACTATATGGCATCTAATAATTATTATCAAGATTTGCTAAGCATGGTACAAAGTGCTAATTTCAAATAAATAGGTTACTTAAATTCCAGGGTTTGACCTCATTATAATCCTTTCACATTGTAATTATAACTACCTCAACACCATAGAAATACAATAAGATCTGTGGGACATCTCTTGTGGTTAGGAGAATTTTTACATTAATCTTGTCTATAACAGATGGTACAAATCCAGGTGCTACAGACCATCTGGTCATTCCTTTGAGAAATCATAACCACAGTGACACAGTTAATTACAGCTTGGAGTTCTAATTAGAAAAGACACCAAGAGCATGTTTAAGCTTCAGTTCTTAACCTTTATTATTTCACATACCATGTCATCTTCCATTTCAGTAAATACATTAATTATACATTTAAGACAAGAAACTAGTAAACATCAATGCATCTTTGTGCCATATTAAGTCAAAAGTAACACATGTTTTAAGAACTGTGTAGCGCTAACAAGCAACAAACTTTAAAAGCAAATCCTTTGGGGTAATCAGGTTCCTTCATTATATACACATTGTATCAATACAGACAAAAATCACAAGGCAAAGCTCACAAGTGTTTTAAAGCATATGATTGGCTGGATACAAATGCAGAATGTAAGTTAATTCAAATAACATTAAAATGTTTAAAAAAAAAAAACAGTAAGACAACTGGCATCAGTTGAACCACCTTATGAAAACAGTCTGACCAGATGATTGGCTGACAGATATCGCGAGAGCTTTGCGTGAGTAAGATGGTATTAGACTGGTAGTAAACAAAACGGTCTAATTCAGGTAAAACAAATCAATAAATATAAACCAGGCATAGAAACCCTTAACAATTAAACTAGAAGCTTGATTTTCTCCTATTTTTCTATACAAACTGGATGAAGAATCTTTGGAGAGCCTGGAGAGGTAGGTGGACAAGCGTTTTGAGAACATCTTAATGGGCAAAACATGGAAATAACATGTCAACAACGGCACAATATAAGAGACTCATTATTCAGCTGCACCTGCAAAAGATCTTACATCACCTGAATTCCCTCATGTGTTCTTTTCCTGCTATAATACTAAGCTAAGAGGAGTAACTATCCTAATTCCCAAAAATATAAATTTCCCTGTAATAGACTCATGTACAGATCTAGAGGGTAAATTTATAATATTAAAGATACCTAGAGATAAGCAAAACATTTGCATTGTTAGCATTTATGGCCCAAAATTTTAGGACCCCTCGTTCTTTCCCTCTTTCTTCACAGCTCTGTTGGATTATTTAGATACTTCACTTATTGTTGGGGACGATTTCAACGTTGGCCTAAATGAAGAAATATAGAGGCTTAGCATTATGGGAACTCAAGGCCGTGGGCAGTCAATGCATATAGTTAAGCAGTGTATGAGTGATACGGGACTTTGTGATGCATGGCACTCTCTTCTTCCTAACAGCAGTTAATACACTTTTTTCTCAGATGCATTCATCTTACTCTTGTTTAGATAATTTCTAGTCAGCAGCTTTCTGTTGACTAACATCTCAGGCACTGAGATTTATCCTTATATTTATCAGCGATTATGCTCCTGTTTCTTTAATCCTTAAAATTGAGTTTTAAAGAAACAGTTTTAATACTTCATTGCTTGAGGATGTAGATTTTGTTAAACATTTTTAAAAAAGCATGGACTTCATATTTAGAACATAATGATCTCCCTGGCACATCATCATCTTTGCTGTGGGATGGTGGAAAGACAGTGATGAGAGGTAAAATATCTCAGCACATAAGAAGAAGAAGAAAACCAAAAGGTTCAAGAATTAGAGGAAAGAAAGGGTTTGGAGCCTCCCTGGAAGAAAAAGCAATAGGTAAACTTCGTAAAAAGAAAGGTAGAATTCAATAAATCTTTGACAAAGATTTATTGAATCTTTGTCAGACACTTCCTAAATTATCTGATAATCAGACCAAGGCCCTGGATGCACTCTTAACAACAGTTGAACTGCAGCGAACCCTCAGAGGCATGGTCAATAAAAAGGTTCCAGGTCCTGATGGATTTTCGGTATAATTTATAAAGAATTCTGGAATATCCTTGAACCAACATTCCACAGAATGCTGCTAGAAACTGAAGAAAAGGGCAGGCTTCCACCAAATATGAATTCTGAAAATAGTAGCCTGCAGATCCTGTCTATCCTATCAGCTATCAACCCATATCTGTGATCAGGCTCAGACTGGTAATCTGTGATACCAGGCAGTTGCCCAGTGGGCCGGTTCTAATTTTAGCATGCGAGTGCCGGCCCTCCTCATACCGGCCCCACCATTTAAGTACTTACACCCACACCTGTGAGTAAATAACTCAAGGAGCTCAAGACGTAATACAATCGTAACTACGTTATTGATGCATGCAGTATATGTAGCCCTTCATGCACATGCTTGTGACTGTTGGCATATGGTGTAATTTTCTATTTCTTCAAACTGTAAAATGGTGTTTCTTCAAACTGTATAATCCTTGCAACAAACTAAATTATAATAAAAACTAAAATGTTTTCTTTAAACCAAACTACAATGTTCCTCTTATATTTGCCGGATTTATGTTTGAATATTTTGCAAAAATATGCCGCGGTGCATGACGGGGTTTTGCATCTGTTTACATTATTCCATTTCATTGCCCACATACCACCTAGACTCGCAGTGAATGCTTACACACCGCTGAGCTTTCTTGTATTCTTTCTTGAAGAACTGCCTGTCTACCTCTATATTGTATTGTTTTATGTTGGTGTTTTACAACACTCGGGCTTACGTTGTAGACCTAGGATGTGTGAGTGGGTGGGTGGGTGTCTGGCTGGCTTGTTTTGTGCAAGTGTGGACTCAGCAGCAGTCACTGTTGCATCTGTGTTAATAACCAAAGCCAGTGAAACCACATTATACAAGTGTTGGTGATGGTTGTCATGTGATGGTTGATGATAGATTGGTTAATCCACAATGTGTATTCGTATTGTGTTTCACACGTGAGACACACACGTTTGACTGCTTCGATTTATATATATTTGTTTTGGTGGGGGGATCCATAAGTGGGCCAGTATACATGGAAAAATGCCAGGGCCGAAATCGTTCCCATTCCGAGCCTGTCTGTGATTAACGTTGACCTTAAGATTATTTGTAAAGCCCTTGCAAATGTTTACAAAAAATAACACCTTGTTTAATCCACTCATATCAAACTGGCTTCATAAAAGGAAGGCATGCATCTAACAATTTACGCAGATTGATACATCTAATACACTATTCCTAGAGTGAAGACACAAAAGCCAACAGTTAATTGGAAGTATTTGTTTGCATCTTTACATAAATTTGGCTTCACTAGAAGTTTCATAAATTGGTTAATAATACTATACAGTCACCCAACTGCATGTATTAGAACAAAACAATCAAACTTCTTCTAGTTTTAATCTGCCAAGGGGCACTGGGCAAGGATGCCCATTCTCTCCCTCCTTGTTTGCTATTGTTATTGAACCACAAGCTGCAGCAGTCACACAAACCAATGATATTAAAGGTATTAAATGCAGGAACATAAAATGTACTGTAAAGCCAGTCTTTATGCAGATGATGTATTACACGTTCTCTAGCACTCAAAAATTTTGCTCTCTCCAGTAATTAAATTGTTAGAATATTTCTATATTTTATATTCCCTAACTGCAGTTCATACTCCCTGAACTGCAGTCAGGAAATTTTAAATGTTTAGGCATTAACATCTCTCTAAACTGGTAGATTTAATTAAATGAAACCACATCCAATTATTTAAAAAGTGGAAGATTATCTTTCTAGCTGGAAATCCTTACCCAGATCACTCAATGCCAGGGTTGTTTAAATAAAAATGATTGCGTTGCCAAAAATAAATTACCTATTTTCTTTTATTCCAAGAACTATCCCCAAAATGGTTTAAATCTCTAGATTCTTCTATTACCAAATTGCTCTGGAAATATAAACCCCCATTTTTTGAAAATGCTACAGAAGACAAAAGACAAAGGAGGATACGTTCTGCCCAACTTTTATCATTACTTCATAGCAAACACATCTGTAAATGGCTAAAAAACACCTCAAAAGATGAGTCCTGGTTAGATGTAGAACAATCTCTATCATATAATATTAGTGTTTCAGATCTTCAATTCATTAGTTCAAACATAAAAAGGCATATAAATTTTTTAAAAATTAGCATTAGCTCATCCTTTACAGCTTGGTGGGAGTTTCTTAAAATGACAGGATCCTTCCTAATACCATGCAACTGTACGCCCCTTTTTAACAACACTGATCACAAAAAAAAATCTATGATAAGCTTTCCCAATTGAATAGGAAAAGAAATAAATTCTTGTAACATTTATTTGAAATAAATAATCTATGCCATTCTGCAGCTTAACTTCAAAGTATGGTATTTCAAAAAAACAAATTTCTATAATATCAACAGATTAGGTCTAAAATAAAAGACAGAATTAGGTTAATGAAGCAAGTCTACAAAAGCCACCAAAGACGATTTACTAAGCCTTAATCTTCCAAAATTACTGTTCAACATATATAGGATTTTATCCAAAATAAAGGGGTCTATATCACTTACCACTGGAAATGGGAAACTGATTTATCACTTAGGCTTGATCAAAATATTTGGTCTAAATTCTATCTGAGAATCTGTAACATGACTAGAAAATCTACAATATAACTAATGCAATACAAAATCCATCGTAGAGTACACTATACAGGCCAATGGGTTTTGCACAGTCTAATTTCTGCTTGCATTGAGCAAGTAATGCATGAGATTACTATATACAATACATACACTACAGTATGGTAATGCACTCCTGTACAGAGATTCTGGTGTGTGGTATATAAGGATCTGTCAAACTGTCTGAGATGTAATGTTTCGCCCGTCGTCTAATTTTAGTGCCTTATAAAGAAAACTATCCTCATGAACTGGGAAAATAAAAACAGTCTAAATATTAACCAGTAAAGGGGCATTCTTTTAAATTATATTAATCTAGAGATCTCTGCCTCATTATTAAATTAATCTGCGGATATATTTTCGATTGGCTACTTTTCCTAGTAGGAGTGTGTGCCTTGTGCTCTATCGCCTCTGCGCCCCGTCGCTTGCATCTCCTTCTCCAGGGACTGGCTCTCCCTGCCTAGTCTGTGGGGGAAAAGGCCCCAAACTTTAAAGAAAAAAATAAAAGTAAGTGGGTTTTTTATACTTATTTGGAGATAGATGATCAGATTTAAACTTAAGGTTAAGCAGAAATTTACAATGAAACCTTGCAATTTTAAATCAACACATAATATAACACATAGCAACACCCATTCCTTCTCCTCCTGCCCTTTGGAAAATATCATGCAGGTTGCAAAATAGAAGGTTACAGCTCAGACAAATTTAATATGAAAAGTGAAGACCATTCCGCCAAGGTAAGGTGTGTAAATATTTCTGAAGGATGAAGAGGCTTTCTATCATAAAAGAAAAAAAAATGCTGCCATTTATTTTGGCAACCATGGGAACTTTGGCTTAAAAACTAGGAAGTTGACACAGACTACACACCTAACAAAGGTAGACTGTACCTTTAGGTTTGAAAAGAAAAAAACTTTACTAAGACAATTTTAATTGAGATGACTGATTGTTTATTATAAATGTTATATCTATCCCAAGTGACAAATGAGAATGATTATGGTTAACACTTGAACATTTCCTACTTTGCTACATTAACTAAGGCAAGTGGGGTATTAGGTGTACAGTGTTTTACTGTAAATGCTGTTCTTGGTTATTCTGTGATCTCCTTGATAAGGATCATCTATTTCTTTCAAGTACTTTTGCTCAGCCAGCCTCTTCTTGAGCAGTTTATCACTGTTCCTTGTATTCTCCTTCTGAAATAATGGCTTTGGATGTTGTTTGTTGGGGTACCAAATCTTTAGAAATAGCTTTGAAACCTTTCACAGACTGATACATGCATTGCTTTGTTTCTTTAGATGATGATTTGTTGTTACTGTTTGTTTTTTTTGTGTTTTTTTTTAAAGATATTTTAGCCTACTTTATGTTATCAGAGGTTCTATGTGATGTATTCATCCTGCAGGTCAGACAGCAATCATAGCTTGGTGCAGTTTAATTCAGCTATTAAATGTCTAACATTTGTTTACTGAAAATTAAAGCGTGATTTGAAAGAGGCCTTCATTACCTGTTTACATATCACCAGGTTAGTTTGGGTAACTTTAGTACCTCAGGCAAATCATTATTTAAAAATACTTAATAAAAACGTTTTCTTTCTTCTGAAAATGCAATAAAGGTCATCAGGTGTTCCCTCTAAATTAATTGTTTAGTCACAAACTCCCTATATATTGCAAATATTTGTTGTTTTCATGCCTTACAGTTTTAACCTTAAAAAGTCATATATATATATATATATATAAATATTGTTGTTTTCATGCCTTACAGTTTTAACCTTAAAAAGTCATAAACCTTTTCCGGGTGTGTTAGCACAGACTTGTGCACCGAGCCCATTTAGCTCCTAATGTGTTTTTTTAGCTGGCTCATAGGCACAGCACCCTCAACAAAAGGTCCACTGAAAGCAACAATGTTTGTTACTTTCTGTTAACAAATCTACATGCCAACATTTTAATAATAATGCCCATGCACAAGACACTGAAAGAAATCTGTTACTAGAAGAGAGCATGTTCTTTGAAGCTCAACAACATAGACATGCATGCAAACACTCCTTGATTGAATTCTCCTGATTACAGTTAGACTGCTCTAATGCCCAGGCTCTTTCTGTGAACATGACAATAATATATTTTGAAGTTCCTCAACTTTTAATACATTTTATTGAATGTATTAAAATACTAGTTTACTTTAAAGCTCAATTCACTATATTCATTTTGCCATGCATAGTAATATTTCTAAGTATGTTTTTAACCAAATTAGAAGGAATTATTAATATTTAATCAAATATCCAGTCCTGTCATCTTTATTTAGTTGGTATATGGCTTTTATTTCCCTTCTGTTTTTTATATGGAGTGTGAATATAGGGATACAGGGTGTAAAGCCTCCAACTATCTTAAAATGGGAGATGTTATTTTTGTTCTCACATCAATACCTGGTTCTTCATACATAATGATCTTGAGATATCCCTCAATATCAAGTGGTCAGTGTTTGTGAGTCACTGGGCCCTTGATCGAGTTAAATCTTCATTTCTGGAGGCAAAGTGTCTGATTAGCTTAGTTCCAGATTATCTAGTTATTATTGAGACATTAGCTATTCTGAGGCGAATGTTAAACATATCAACATCAACACATATACAGTAGATTGATGCAAGTTTGGTGCATTGTGTCTTTTTTTTACAAATACATTTACCTACACCAGAAAAAAGGTCTGAATATAATAAAAGTTTTATAGTTTTCCAATGTAAAGGATATGCAATCTCACTTTTAAATAGATCGAGATATTACAGCATCCCTGTTTGCTTTACTAAAATAATACAATCAATCTAAAAGCAAGCCTTATAGTATTTTTGATAGACATTAAATACATTCTGACCAGATAAAACATTTAATAGAGATGTGCCTGGAACAATTAAGATATGTCCGCTTAAACAACATAGGTTATAATAATGAGAAGACAGAGCGGATTGTTTCAAATAATATACATGCATATGCCATAACCATCTGATACAAATGTTATCATAAAAGATGGGAGAAGTTTTATTCTAAGAATCTATATATTTAGTCTACATCTACTGTATAGGCACATAGCTAAAATCTATGACAAGAATAAAACTTGGTCATCTTACATAAACAAAGCTCAGTTTGCAGCAGTTGTGAAATTATTTTGTATTATGTTTACTATAACTGTGCCCCAGGCAACCAGTGTGGTATATTATGTGCTTTCTCTCCCATTTAAAAACAATATTTTTTATACTAAGGCAGCCTATGCTTAAAGCTTTATCTCTCATCATATGTCTCCCGCAAGCTCATAAATCCATCCTGCTCGTGGGCGCCAGGACTTAAAATGTTATCATTTATCCATATATTTCCCCCATGCTTATGTCAGCAATCATAAATTCAGCTCATATTTCATTTGATCGACACTTCAAATCCCTCTGCTCCTTTGGATCACTTTGGAAACAACTGCTGTAAATTTTGACTATGATGCTTTAAATCACAAACGAGCTCACGGACATGCTGCTATAAATAGCCTGCTGGGTTTTACATCAGAGGTTCTGCGCTGACGGCAGAAAGGCAAAACTACATGACACAATCGCATGAAGCCTTAACGTTTGATTACAAGAGCTGCCTCGTCTTCATCTTCCCTTTCAAAAGAATATACTGGGTGCATGCAGCTCGGTCATGCATTAATATCAATTATGCTTTGTCTGAGCCAGATTTCAGAGCGTTGGCTGACATTGTATTATTGATGGTGCAACTGGTGGTGTTATATTAGTCACAGGCAGTGATGATAAGAGTTTTCTTTGTCAAATTTTTATTGTTGTGCAGTGAATATTTGAATGGTCCATTTTAAACATCAGAAAAATATATAATATATATATATATATATGTATGTTTTTTTTTTGTTTTTTTTACAAATTTCTGATTACCGTACATTTTTTAATGAAATTTTGCAGAATGTATTTTATTTTTGTCTGTAATTTCTTCTGTATCAGAATATGCTTCTTATAAAGGACAAAATGTGCTGAAAGAAAAAGGAAATGTTGGGTACACTTTGATTATACTCAGTCTACTGAAGCAATCACTACCAAGACATGTGTTCAATAGAATGAATGCTTTGCCTCAGGCACTTGATTGTATTGTTTCCTAGCTATTGATTTGGGGCCGAATCAAAAGCTACTGTATGAATAGGCTACCACAGAGCATTCATTTTTAAAATGCAAGAAGGACAAGGAAGGTGCTTATTCAAACTCTAAATATTCACATCAAAAAACAGATAGGGTTTATTGGTCCTGCATATAAATGAGCATGTTTGTAAAAAACAAAAAAATAATTAAAGAAACAGAAAACTACCCAAGGTGCAGAGTTAAAATCTATGTGAAGCAAGTGAACTGTCTTTTAATTAGTTTTGTTTTCCAGCATTTATATACAGTTTATGATGACTCAAAAATATAAATTATATCACTTGTCTTACTTGATCCAAATCAATTGCATAAACTGTTTGTATATAAAGCTACTTTACATATCATACATCAGAGAGGAACCTCAGGTTGACACCTCATGCCCACACACATTTCTTTGTGTGTAGGAGTGGGATATTGTGACAAGTCTAGAATAGTGTTTGACTCAAGCTTACCAAACCCTCCTGTGCATTGTGAAAGCCACATTATTCTTATAGAATTTCAGGTGTTAATGCAAGATCCACTATGTGAATGCAACTTCCATATAATATCTTAATACATGCGGTGCATCTTCTCCCTGCTAAAACAACAACTAGATGGATGAAGAGGTGTCATTTTATGCCAAGTCCATTTGAAATCCCATCCCCCAGAGCTACAAACAGGAGTCTTCCTCAGCTAATGAAGCATCACAAATTAAAAAGCTGCAGCCCTGAGATCAAACCCATCCTAATACATCAGAATGTTCCTATCATTGAACTTAGGTGTAGTGAAACAGACATAGTGAAACAAATACCATCATCAGTGTGTGGTTATAAAAAAGATTTAGCTGCAATAGCAATCAGCCCTTCTTGTTTATACCTTATTTATATATTTTAACTTAGCACGTAACCATGCATATTTCATCTAGCCTCCTATTTAAGGGAACATGTTTCTTCTTTGAAAACAATCAGTGATTTTATTGAGGAAAGAAGCAAGTACCTGAACTCTTTGCTACCGATTTATAGACTTCTCCAAGAGTCTTAATGTCATAGAGTATTAAAAACAAAAAACTTGCATCACAGAGCAAATAAATAGACAAAAAGCCGATCTGAAACTGTCCGAATTTATACTATTGGTTTGAAAATTGTTTTATCCAACAACATCGTGGACCTGAAGTTGTCTTATCTAGCTCTCTCGCTGAATACTAAGGTGTTCACTTGGGATTTACTCTGCAATATATACTGTCTGTCTGTCTGTCTGTCTGTCTGTCTGTCTGTCTGTCTGTCTGTCTGTCTGTCTGTCTCTCTATCTCTCACAATAGATAGATAGATAGACAGACAGACAGACAGACAGACAGACAGACAGACAGACAGACAGACAGACAGGAACCATAGATTGATTTAGAAACAGATATATTGTTGTAAACCTATAATATATTTACTGCCTACCCTACCTATTAGGGTTGGTGAATATGTTATTTTATCAGATATACTCTGACTGTCATATTTTGTTTGGCAAGACATGGCCTATTGGCTGAGTGTTAGAACAACAAATGAAAGTGTGAACTGAGCTCAAATCATGGTCAAACAGATTATTCTGTACATATGTGGAATAAAAAAAAACTTGACCACAACTTGCATTAGGTTTATTAAGAGTTTTAGAGTTTATTAACAGAACTCGTTCAACCCCATGTCAAACACGTTTCAGTTAAAACCTCTTGACTAAACTACCGTACTAAAACTAAAATGAGCTACCATGTACACAAAGAAGAAAGAAAAACATGGTATACTCATATTCAATAAAATGATGCAATGGTATTAGTTTAGCGTGGATTTTATGTTTGATAATCAAAGTTTATCTTGAAAAATTTGGACTGTGGTCAAATTAACTTTTGACTAATTTAGAACAATTTCAATGTGTTCAAACAGCTCATGTACTTAAATGTGCTTATATTTTTGTGTTGTTTAGTTTTTGAAAACATGAAAACATGCCAGTTGTTATTTTAGCCTATATTTTGAATGACTTCTGGTATGTGATTCATAATGTGTAGAACCCTTTGTACAGTATGGTGTTTTAAGATGTTGTTTTTGGCCAGGCCACATTGAGATTTCAGCCTTTGCTAGATGAAGTAGTTTTAATGCATAAATAAAATATTTTGTCTAGCTAGTTTCCTCTCCTGTCCCTTCAGTTCAGAAGAGATGATAATTCTCTCACAGGAAATAAAAGCTCCTAAATTACACCTTATGAAAGAAAATAAAAACACCTATTGGATGCCTTCCTGTCACCAACAAAAATGTCTCAACAGCGTTTATCATGGATGGACAGATGTTTGCCTTCCTGTGGTCATGGCAGTTTTAGAGTTATGGGTGGACAGCCAAGTCCTGTATTGCAGCCACATACCATCAACTCTCAGAGCCTCTGAGAGCCACAGTAATCTGTCATGTGAACAAACTTCAATTAAACTGAAATTCCCAGGTGTCAGAAACGTATCCCTTAGTAACCTCAAGTCTAACGATTTAAAGACATTTACTTTTTTGGCACATCTTTACCCATGGATAAATTCCTTCTCTAAGATGCCTCACAAGAAACCTTTAAGAATAATGAATCACATCCATCATTTATTAGTGTTTGGCTGTTGAGACATTATGTCCTTTGTTTGAATTTGAAGGCATGAGTCATTCAAAATATGATGTGACGACCATTAAAATCTGTAGGCTGGGGGGTTGGGGGGGTTATTTCATGGAACATAGCTTTCACAGGTCTCCATCAAGACCTTATCTAGTGGTCTGCCGCTGCTGACAGGAGCAGATCTGGATGAGGGATGATGAATAGTTTGTTTGTCTGTGCTAACTGAATGAATTTTTGCTCAGTAGTGACTCTGTAATGGGCTTCACACTGTTCCTCATTGAGTTAGTGAATTACTCCTGTCCATGTGTATGTTGAAACGGTTCTATTAAGATTTCCAGGCATGATTATTCCTTCATTTGTCTCTTAGACTTTGGTGTACTTATTAGTTTCATTCACATAACTGAGATTCTTGCTCTTTATTTTGTTCTCAGTTATATACTTTTTTTCAGAATGAACACTGAAGGTCTCCTTTTATAGGTACCCTTATATGACATATACTGTATTACTATTTAAAATACATCAAAGTTACATCACTCTATACACTTACTTCTACCCACATATGGTACATGCTTTAAAGGGTGGAGATGACCGAAAATGGTGTCAGCTCATAGACAGCACACTGGCATTTACAGAGACACAAACATGGCGAGTAGGGCAAGATAGGGGAAACAGAGGAAGGTTCTGTGGAGGAGGCCAACAGTCCTGAGCCGTACTGGTTTATGCCACTGGCTAAGAGATTTGATGTGGCTGCCCTCTTCTCCTACATACAGTATGGTTCTTTGTGTGGGAACCATGAATTAATATTTGAACCAAACTCTGTTGATAAACAAAAATTACAGTAATAAATATCACGTCATGTGATCCATTTATGCAAAACGAATGCCAAATCCTTAATTTAGACAACAAATAAATGGGACAGCCATTTTTGTCCATTTTAAGTTTTCCATTATAAGAAATGTATTTAATTCATTTTCTGTCCCAAAGCAAACCACACTGTGAAGAAGGGGTCAGTCAACAGAGAGCAGCTTCCCAGGGTTGGGCTGCTGATGTCAGTTTTTCCAAGGTGAGGCAGCATCCCTGGATAAGCCAATAGAAGAAAGCATATATATTAAACCCTGTATAGGCCAAACAGAGGCTTTAAGAAACACAAAGATAATTTCAACATTTACCCAGTAAAATGACAAAATAATGCTTGGGACATGTAGACAGCAATATAAGACATCAAATAATTTAGGGGTCTTTTAACTTAGTTGAGATTATGACTGAATTAATTAATTTATTTTAGACAATCAAGTAAAAAAAGCAAAACAAATGTAGCACTTGCCAATATTATATACTATTATTGACTTACATAATTAAAATGTGTGTATAATTCAGTGCTTATGTCTGAAAGGGTGTATGAAGAACTAAAACTTGTTTAATCTTACCCCTTAACCTTCTTATAGTCCTTAACATTAGCGGAGAGACCAATAATATATTTTTTGTACATATTAAATACATATACATACATCTTTATTCGTACAATTATTACCCATAGCCCATTCAACCACAACCATTGCAGAAATATACGGTATCCAATCTCCTTCAAGTACCAATTTATCTACACAGCGCTTCTTCCATAACATGTTTTTTTTGTAAGAAAACCAGGTTGGGCCTTTCTCTAAACAGGCTTATGTTTAGATAATGTTTGTTCCATACTTTAACGCCATTTATTGAAATACACATTCTTTTCATGTTTGCTCAAGCACATTAGATTTTGAACTTTAGATAATCTTGGTTATTATACTATCCTCTCTCTTTTGTTTGCTGTTTGGTAGCTGTTAACTTCCAGCTTTATACATTAATTGTAAGGATTGAAATTTTAGGATTTAAAGCAAGCAAGTAGGAATTAATGAATAATGGATTAGTGTGTTCATAACTGGCCTTCAATTATCCCTATGGCTATTTTGTGCAGCATGCATAGCAGTTTGAGAGAATAATTTATTTCTTATGGATGAACAACAGTACAGTTTTGACACCTGCTGACACTCCATTTTGTTCTAGTTTTATAAGCTACTCCAGATGAATGACTGGTAATTAAAATTCTACTTTTGTTTCCACCCATGACATTAAGAACTCTTTTCACATACATATTTTTTTTTTGCATTACTCAACTCCATTGTGGGTATTTGGACACCTGTTGGGAGAATTTGCTTATTTATTTAGAGTTGGGGACGGCGCATTTCAAGCTGTCCCTGAAGCTGTAATACATTTCATGCAAATTAAGTCGAAACGGTTTTTAGAAACATAGATGGATATTTTTTTTTTGTTTGCTTTACTTATATGGAAAATGGACTCTACTTATATGACACTTAAAGTAGGGGAACTTGACCAAAGCGCTTTACAAGCTATTCAGAAATTCACACATTCATGCACACTTACAAAAGTTGTCAGAACATATTGCTATCATCAACATTTTGATGCATGAGGCCCCTATATATAAAGCCTTGATCTACATTGACAGAGGTTCTTGGCCTTTGCCGTTTAAATACAAATTTTAAACAGATTTTTAAAGTGTAAGCAGATGAATGTCTTCTGTGATTGCAAAACAAAAAAAAAAAAAGTTAATTGAGAAGCACAAAAGAGTTAATATCTGTGCAGGACATGCTACCGGTTCTTCATCAATTGTAGGCAATGCTGTAACTATCTGTCCTGACTGCTAAGCTATTCTCACATTTACCCACATATAAGCTCATATTTATCGTTTTACCTTCTTACTTTTCATCCTCAGTTAGAGTAAAATTGTGATCCTAAAATGGACTGTGGGCCATCATGGGTATGAATCTTCATATAGTAAATAAAGGGTTCTGGTGAATCAAAAATCCATTTGTAATTGAATTGGAACTCTAAATGCTGGGTTCAAATCTATTTGTTTGTCAGAAGAACACTTAAAGACTCACAAGGATAACAAGCTTGGAACTATAAAAAATCAACAGTTAGCCTAAAGCAATTTCTTTTAGATTCTAATGTCATTCTTACCAAATGCTGTTGTGTAAATAGATACATTTGCTGAATGTGAGTTTATTTGTGAGCAATTAGCAAATGATGCAATTACCTGACTACTTTATAACTGATTTTTTGCTTAAAATGTTAAATATATATTATATATTTCTTACCGCGTAACAATGAAGTCTGCCGTCTGTGTCATAAATAAATAAAATTTAATACAACTCTAAATATATTAGTTAAAAGGTATTTGTTAAGGCCCTTTCATTTATAATCATGCTTTACTGAGAATAGCTACACTGCTCTGTGCTTGCATAAATAAACATTGCCACCTGCTGCCAGCCTCGAAGTGAAAAGATAGCACCAATAATCTTCTTAAAACAGTTTTATTAACCTGGATATTACGTTTGCATGCTGACTTAGATTTAATTTTACTGCTAGATCAGAAGACACTGTCTTCTCCAACCTCAGAATAACATTTAGAGAAAGACGAGCATACTTAGATTTATCACAACATTTATTTGCTTTCTCTCTTCAGCCAGAGCAACTGTTTGAAAGTTAAAACCGTCTCATAGTCTGTAAGAGAGGCAGGTAGGTGGTGCAATGACTGTTCTACCCAGGGGGTGAAAACAGTTTGTGGTGACTCTTAGCAGATGAACAGTGGAGATGTGCAGCAGATAGCTCTCAGGCACACAGGAGAGCTCGTTAAGGAGACAGCTGAGAGGGATAATGGAAGATTCTCAATTTGCTGTCTGCTAAAGGGCCAAACTAAAAAAAGGTGAAGCCTTACTGAACTATTGTTGTGTACATCAGCATCCTGTTAGACAAGTAATGTTTGAAGCTCTAAAAAGAATAGGGAGGACTGTTTCTACCTGTATGTCACTGAAGTGAGAGGCTGAAATATGGTAGTAGCAGTAAATTAGTAAAATACACCCAGAAAGGGCAGTAAGCTTTACCTAATGGAGCTTGTCCAAAGTCAGCTTTCAGATCTTGCAGTTTCAGGGCAGCATAATGAATGAAGTGGGAAGGATCTGTCTACGGCTTGCCTCTGTTCTTGTTGGTTAATCATCAGAAAGAGTGTCTCTGTAAATCTCTGGGGAATAGGAAAAGAAAGGCTCAATTCACTTTTTACATTCATTAATCTTACATGGGCTTTAGCTGAGTAAACCTTTACTTGACCAGTTTAATTAAATTTCCTGTATTCTATACTAAACCATTACCCATGGAGAGTCTGATTAGTTAACTCAAGCTTGCAACCCCCTTGACAGTTTTCCTTTACTCCTAGCCTTCACAGGTAATGGTGGAAGATTGTAGCAATCAGTAGAGATACATACCTCTGTGCCATGGTTTCCCTGGAAGAAATTATTTTAGTTGCCTTTTAGATTCTTGAGAAGAAGGTAATTGGCTCCAGTATAGTCATGCATACTGTTCTTTCTTGCTTCTGAATGACGTGTCTACACAGCTGAGTTTCAAGGTTTATTAACAGAAAGAAAAAGGAATACGTATTTTCACAACTAGCCTCCTTATTTAGTGAACTACACAGAATAGTTGGTAATTTTAAAGGAGTTTGGAAGTGATTAAGGGATCTAAAAAGCACCTGCATGAACACATATTTATTTTTCATTCAGCTAAATACAAATCTCATTGACAAATTGAATGATTTTTTTTTCTGGAAATGTAGGTTAAAAAAAAACTCCATATTTATTAGCCCTAATTTATTCAATTAATTCTAATTTACCCCTGACAGCCAAAAGGAACTGTTCTGGCTTCAGGCCAAATATAGGGGAACATCAAACCCAGATCCATAAATTCGACCTGGGCCAGGGTCTTTTCACAAAATGGCACAAAACCAGCGCGGAGTTGAATTGCAGCTCTGAAACACATCTGAACCAAAATTTGGCCACGGGTTCTACAAAGTTACTTCATCTGGGCCAGATGTGGTCTTTAAAATGATGTTAGTAATACTGATTTGTACATCAGGGGGCCTTTTCAATAAGCAGGTTTGACAAAATCAAATCCTCAACTCTGAATTGATCTAGCTTAAATTTGGAAACTCTGAGGTTTCAGTTTCATAAAAGCAGCTGCTAGATAGTTTAATCAACTCTGAGTATGCCAGAGTATGCAAGTACCATGTACCTGCTGGCAAGTACCTTTGGAGCCCTCATATCATCCCTACACGGATTTTCGCACATAAGCAAGACTTAATCAATTCACTGTCATTCTATTTGGTCTAAATGGAGCGCCAGTGACCTTTGAGAGGCTGATGAATATGGTCCTCAATGGGTGGGAAGACTTCAGTGGTGGTTATCTTCAGCGACTCCTTGGAGAACCACATCAAGCACCTTAAAAGGGTTTTAAGAACCATTCAACAAACAGGGTTAACATTAAATAATGCCAAGCGTGACTTGGCAAAGCAGAAGACTTGATACCTCAGATACCAGCTGGGACAAGGGCAGGTGGACAAGGTAGAAGTCATCCTAACTTGCTCTAGACCAAGACCAAAAAGGTGGTTCAGTCCTTCCTGGGTTAAGCTGGGTGGTATCACCGTTTTATACCCCAGTTTGCAACCATTGCTGCCCCACTTACTGCACTTACCACCAAAGACCAGAAAAACTTGTTACCTGGACTGAAGAATGAAGAAGGCCTTCAAAACCATTAAAAACATCTTTGTTCATCTCTAGTCTTCCACAGTCCTGACTTCAACAGAAAGTTCTTGGTGCAAGTGGAGTGGATCCATACAGCCAGGCAGAGTGGGGCTGAACAAAAAATTTAAGTTGCTTCGTATTTTCACTGTGAAGGATGGAGACCGCATCCGTGGATGAAGTTTAGAGAACACACGGATAATGGGGAATTGTTTTCATTAACTATCATACAGTAAATATAGAGCTGCTCCATTGGGCGTACATGACCAGAGCAAAGGAAAATGGCAGAAGTTAAATTTTGTGGAAATTCACTTAAGACTTGAACCAATGAAACCATTCAGAGCCTTTTTCCAAGATAAAATAAAAAAATAAATTTTTTTTTTAAACTTTCCAACATTACCTTGGGTTAGTTTTTATACTGTCATCCGTTTTTCATGTAAAATAGTTTTTCAAATTAAATTATTTTATGCGTTTCATTTAAAAAGAGGAACTGAAATGAAGGAATCTCTCTAGAACAGGATGCTAAATGCCATGAAATGGAGAGAGAGACTGATGGCCTCCATCAGTTTGGAAACCTGTGAGTTAAGCCAACACAGGTGTCCACTGTCTGTCTGATGGACATCCTGCCAGTCTCCCTGAGAGAAAACACAGAAATCACCAGTAGGCAGTACAGCAGCCAACCAACCCTTCATAGTATTTCTGTCCTCCCCCTGCCTTTCATTTTCCAACAATTTTCTTTTTTAGATAATGGAATATTCATGGTTTCTGCTTTGATGTATTTATTTGTCTGAAAGAATTTGGAGCCATTATATTTAAAAACTTGGGGGAAAAAAAAATAATACACCCATTTAAATGTACTTTCATGAAAGCTTGGACAGGTAAAGTAATTCTTACCTGACAAGTAGGGCATGCTTAATAGCTTTATTAAATGCCATTTATTACCTGGTCAGTCAAAATAAGGAGAGCAAAGTAATTCAACTTAAAATGTTATTAACATTTTAGTCAATCAATGTTCATTAAATTCCTTGAAAAAAACTCATTTCAACTATATTAGTAGAAATTAGAGTTATGAGGATTTTATTTAACGCCCCTAAAAGCATGTCATTCAGATGAGCAAGTTCCTCGCCTGGATTAATTAATCTACAGGGCTGTACTATTTATTTAACATGCACCAGTTCTCCATGTTCCTACTCTAGCAGAGATCTTTTATAGTTGTTTAAGATTTTAAAAGCCTAGCTTTGATTTTATATTAATTGGCAAAATTAAAAAGTCTCAAAGATGAAGTTCTTCCACCTCCTTTCTTTATTAGTTTCATGTCTTCTGCTTCAATTTCCAATCCAGAAACTTTACTACATTCTCTGGTGTAATTGAAAATTGAAAATCTCACACTGGGAATTCAAGTCAGTTAAAATAAAATAATTTTACAATACAAATTAGATATTAAAAGTTGTTGTAGTATTTTATAGATCTTGATGGCTATAAGTAGGAGAGACTGCCTGTAGTAATTTCTTACAACAGATCCAGAGAAGACTCTGAATGAAAACCCCGATGGTGTATAGCAGCCTGATGAAGAGGATGCTCAAAGTGTCCACAAAGATATTAATCTTTTAAAAAAACCCTTCTTTGTAAAATCATCTCCACAGATCTTAGATGAGTTCCTAGAATAGATCTTCTTTATCAGCTAATGGAAATTCTTTAAATCAGTGTCTCTGATGCTGCTACTACCACCAGAACAGAGGATGGCAGAAGAAATCAGGCTATATATACCAAGAGTTTTTATACTGTGTTACTACCAGTAACACATTACCAAAGTAATGCATTACCCTAATATATTATGTTTGATGTAACAGCTTAATATAAAGTGTTAAATTTTAAGGTGGGTAACTGAGCTGAACAACCCATGGCCAACAGCCTACATAAAGAGGAGAAGAAGACTGTTTTTCTTTGTTGTTGAGTTATATCAGGAGAAGGTGGTTTTAAAAACAAACAAAAAAATTGCAATATGGCTCAAAAAATATCTGTCCGTCTGTCTGTCTGTCGATAGATAGATAGATAGATAGATAGATAGATAGATAGATAGATAGATAGATAGATAGATAGATAGATAGATAGATAGATAGATAGATACCATAATTTATGATTTTAACACCAACTCAGTCCTAGATCACTGCTAGGGTTGTGTTTGGATTGTCAGTACAATGCTGAATTGCTAGTCAAATTGCCTTTTTTTTACATTTAGACACATGTTCCAGACCAATAGTTCACACAATACCATTTTTTGTGGGATGTGATTAAATTAAGCTCTTTAGAAATTCAGTGCTTAGTGAGTCAGTGACCTCAATTGTCAGTTACGACGGTCAGTGACCCCGGGGACAAAAGCTTTGGATCACAGGACTGCAGTGCAGGGAAGAAGAATGGGATTTTAAGGATAAAAACTAAACCAATAAAAATGTCTTTTTTTGGGGGGGATTATAATCCAGCCTTTATAAATTGCCTTATATACTGCTATACAATCACACATAGTTATTTAACTAATGATATATTTATTTTGTTACTGGACATTTCTTGTTGATCTAAAACCCTTGGTAACCCAAAAGGATTTCTTGAAAAAGTACAGGTTCTACTCCTATTTACTGAAACAGTTTTTGTCACCAGTGGCGTTGCTTGGGCCTGGGCTTTGATTTTTCCAACGCATTAGAGTTAAAACCTTATTTCACCTCTACCAAAGAAATCCCTATATTATATCATAAATTAATTTTAAATTATATTAATATTAATGTTTAATTGTAAATAAAGTCCCAGATAAAAAGGCACATGGATCTTATAGGAATACTTCTGTCTTGAAATTCCTGTTTTTTCTATCCATTGAATTAGGATATTGGTTTCTTGTATTACCATAAAAAGGACTTTTTTAGAATAAGTTCAGCATCATCATGTCTTTGTAAGGCAATTTTTGAAAAGATTGAAATTGTAGTGGTATTGGGTGAAACAGATTTAACCATGAAACTGTAGTTTTGATAATCAAGAATTTAGAAAAAAAAAATCATCTTTTCTATATCTTCCTTTAAAGAGAGACCTCCGTAAGTGCTGCATCAGTCTCAGTATAGCTAAAAGCAAGATGAATCTAATATTAGTCAACCCTGAATGTTTATTTTATTATCTATTATTTTTCATAATCTAAAAACTAACCCAGATGATCGAAATGGAGAAGCTAGAGACTCAACATCAATAATAAAAAAGTGTAATTTAGCTGTTATATGTATGTAGGTTATATCGGTCAATATTTTTTAAGAGGTATTCATGGTGTAAGAAAAAATATGAGGCAGTAACTTGTTTTATATAGTACCAGGGCATATTTTAAATTTCTTTCACTCCAAGTCTTTGTTTAATGCAAGAGTGATACTTTCTCTCTAAATGTTTTTTTCATAATCTGCTAATCTGATATTTACAGATTAAATCAAATGTCTCTAGATGTTTATATACAGCGGGTTGTACATTTTGGAGTATTTTTCTAGAAATAAGATGCCGGAATGCTCAACTCCCCTATTTCTCATTGATTGGATATTTTGCCTGATGATATTCTTTCAATTAACAACCAAGGGAGATATGTCTCTATCTCGAAGAAACACAGGGAAAAGGTTTTGTAACAATTGAGACAA
This sequence comes from Cyprinodon variegatus, assembly GCF_000732505.1. Lineage (NCBI taxonomy): Eukaryota > Metazoa > Chordata > Actinopteri > Cyprinodontiformes > Cyprinodontidae > Cyprinodon > Cyprinodon variegatus. The sequence goes on from NW_015151427.1 coordinate 98,626, forward strand.
ATATGAAGGATTTATGGGAAAGGAAGTAAGAGCAGAATATTAAGACTTTCCTTTCCCAAATTATTGAGGCATGTCTCTAAAATGGGTGAATGAAAAGTAACCTTTTATTTCATCTAACTGTACTTAGAGCTAATTGCTGTCTTAGAGGGACAGAAACTATTTTTTGAAAGGTCTTTGAAGTACCCACAGTACGGCTTTGCTGCCTTTTGTGCTTAGCACAATTAGTTTGGCAGCTGTATGAAGTTATTTCCTTGAGCTTGATGAATAATCATCACTCTGTACTTTAACATTAAATCAAACTGAGGGAGTTGCCATCACCGTGGAACCCAAAGACTGTTGTCCTATAAAGCTGTGCTAATGCTGAACAAAATTTAGTTAACCTCACTGTTGTGCAAACACCAGCTTTTTCATCTTCCCTTTTTCTTTTATATTTTATAGTGAGGATTGTCATGCATTAGGGTCAATACTGAATGTGGATATTGAATTTCCTCATTAGTTGTTGCCCATTTCCTGCTGGCTACAAGAGAAAGCAGCTGCAGCCTACATTTACTGAGGTCCAAGACGGATTTAAAGAATAATTAAAAACCTTGTTTGATGAAGTGAAAATAAAGCTGTCGGTGGACAGTAGCAGCTAGAAATATTCAGCTCTGATTTAACTTTGTACTGACACAAGATGATTTAACTTATTTTTCATGTAGTTTACATTTAAACACCTATTTTGGATTTGATAAAAACAGCAACATACTGTAAGCAATACTTTTCCTGTGCACATAAGGGTGCAATAGTAGTTTATATATTTAATATTTATGTTTCATTTATAAAACTTGAAATCTAAATCTGCCTGATGTATGAATCATTCTCAGCCTATAGCAAGGCAGAAAATATTATGATTGCTGCTTAAACAAATTTGTTTTTGCATCTGCTTATGATTTACCCAACTTTTTTTTTTTTTTTTGGTTACCATAATCTGAATTTATCAGTTTTCTTGGCAGGTTGCTGGAGAATAGAGTCCAGCTAGTCGTTGAACTCTGAATGACTAATTTACTGAGTCTTATTGATTTAAGTTTAAAAGACAATTTACTTCTATATTGATAGACTCAGCTATTTGTGAAATAGACACTAAGTTACTCTAAATCACTTTTAAACAACTTCTACTGCTGCACTTTTCTACTGGGCAAAAACTAGATATTTAGTTTGCAAAATAAATATTTAGTTTGTTAAATAAGCATTAAGCTCCAAACTACATATTTAGTTATAAAATTTAATATTTGTTTTTTTTTAAATAAATATTGAGATCCAATCCAAACTAGATAATTAATTTGCAAATTAAATATTTTGTTTTCTTAAATAAATGTTTAGATCCAAACTAAATATTTAGTTTTTTAAATAAATATTTAGCTCCAAACTAAATATTTAGCTCCAAACTAAATAAATATTTAGCTCCATTTAACATATTTGTTTAACAAACTAAATATTTAGCTAGCACCAAGCTAGCTAAATATTTAGCTAGCTTGGTGCTAGCTAAATCCAAGCCAAAACCCTGAGGGCTTAGTGGAGAAGAGTCGGGACACAATCAGGAGACAAACAATAAACCCTCTAAATCCACTGGCCTCCGGGGACGGGAACATGAACAAAAGACTTAACTAAAACTCATCACAAGCATGACTAACTGACATCACAACATCACATGAACAAACTAAGAATACACAAATAAATTAAGAAATACTTACTAATAATTATCTGGCCCCAATAGCTGAGCTGAACTGTATATATAAATAGTAGAGGGAGCAGGTGAATAAGATAAGAAAATTAGAGGGCGGAAGGGAATAGCAGGTGAATGAAGGGAGTAATCAGATAAGCTACCACAGCTGCGATCATGACACTAACTTGTGATTTTCTGTCAGTGTGAAGAAGATGCCGTAGGAGTTGTATAGAGATTCTCAGGCTTTTACTTTGCTAGTTCACTTGCGCTTTTTGGCAAGTGAATTAGCATATTTGCTAAATATTTAGCTAGCACCAAGCTAGCTAAATATTTAGTTTGTTAAATAAATATTATATTTGGAGCTAAATATTTTTAAAAAAACTATATATTTATTTTTCATACTAAATATTTAGTTTGAAAGTAAGATTTTTATAAATGAATGAATGACACAGTAAAAAAAATGACTTGGAAAAAAAATAAACCCTTAAATCTTTTGTTTAAAACATGCTAAATAAACATAAATATTGCTGCTCATTTTTGGCTGCTTAACAATTGCTTCACAAACTGCACCCTATAGACAGGCAGTTACTAAAAATTAGTGTTGCTTCTGAGTGAGTTTGCCAAAACAATGTCTGACTTTTATATGGTCCCTTCCCTGATCTCACCAGTGGTGACATGTTTAGCCACATGTCCACATTCAATTGCTGGTTGTATAAATGGTGTCCTGAGAACAATGTGAGCTACACTGATAATTAGGTGATTTAGGAGAAAATCAGATCTGATTTGGAGAGATAGCATCCATCCCACTTTGGATAATGTAGCTCTCTTTTTTGGAATCCGGTCGAATTTATTAGTCCTCCAAAACCCTGACAGCTCAGAATGCAGACCAGGAAGCAGAGTAATGGTTTAACACACCTCTCTGCAGCTTCTCTACTGTTACCCACTCATTAGTCTATCTTGACAGTGTCTGGCCCACTGCCAAAATCAAGTGAATTAGAAAAGAATCTGAAAGAAGTAAATCATGACAATGTAATTAAAATTAAATTGACTCCAACTGGGGGAAAAGTTAAAACAATTAAATGTGGTTTATTTAACAGACGATCTTTCTTCAAAAAGTCTGTTAGTTAATGATTTGATTTGTGATAAATAGATTTATGTTACCTTATTGCAGATTGATGATCATTTGAGTATAAATGAGGCAATTCCCTCTAAATTTTGACATATCCAGAAATACTGGGTGAGGATGAGTAGCATCATTCTTTCAGTCTGATTTATAGATCACCCCAAAGCTAGTTCATAATTACAACTCTTTTGGACATTTAACCCTTAGTTTCCCTCATCAAAATGGCAAAGCAACAAAACTTCTGTTTTTAACTTTGTATCATCCACCAGGTCCTTACTCTGATTTTTTAGATCAGTTGTCAGAGTTCCTATCTGATTTAGTTTAAAATACTGATAAGGTCATTATATTGGGGGACATGCCAACATTGAAGGTGATTGCTTAAATGAGGCATTTAATCTTTGAATTGATTGGCTTTGTTTAAAATGTGAATAGTCCCACAGACTCTCATCTTCATACTTTGGACCTTATGCTGACATACGACATTGAAGGTGGAGAAATAAATATGCTTCCTCACAACACTGTCCTCACTGAATACTTTTTAGTAACCTTCAGGATTACTTTAACTGATATTTTGCCTTTGCCAAAGGAAGGTTTCAGTATATCAGATCAGTATCAGATAATGCAGTCATAAATTTTAAAGAATCAGTTTTAGTCTTTATATCCTCTGTATTACTGAACAATACTGCAGAGGCCAACCATTTAATTTATTCCCCTTTATAAGTTGATGATTTTGTTGATGGGGTTACTAGTTCCCTACGTAATTCCTTAGATAATGTAAATCCTTTGAAAAAACAAAAACTTAAAAAAGATAAAGCTGGCTTTAAAATAGAGCTGCACACTTTGAAGTAAATTGCCTGGAAACTGAAGAGAAAATGGCACTCCTCATACCTACAGGAACCCTACCTAGTCTGGAAAAACAGTTTACTGCTGTATAAAAATACCCTTCGTAGAACAAGCAGAGCCTATTTTTCTTCATTAAAAGTCTAGAATAAGAACAACCCTAGATATCTTTTTAATACAGTTGGCAAATATGTTTAAGAGATACGTGCGAGGGTTGAAAGATAGTACAACAAAGTCAATCAGTATTTTAATTACTACTGTCTGAAATAAAAAAAAAACATGTGTAAAATAAAGAAACTCTTATTGAAGGATATGAAATGATAAATAAGGAGAATTTTACCCAGAAAGAGGAATCACAAATTAGGAAGAAATACTACAAAGAAAAGAGCTCAGGACAGATTAACACTCTACAGTATATTAATAATAATCTCTAACAGATCATTTAAGGATGATAAACATCTTTTGATCTCCCAATGTTTTTTAAGTGGATACTCTAGAAATAAATCAATGTTGATCAAGACAAATAGTAAATTGATATGAAAAGGATCTGATAATAATACACCTCATTCCATGAGTTGAAATATGTGCAAGGAAAGATAATAATGAGTGATACTGCAACAAAACACCTGACAGTGAGACAGTTGCAGCATTATGGAAAACTGATGTGCTACTAACTTGTTTGGTATTAGTTTAATGTGCTTTTTGAAAGGTATTGTGGTTACAAACATTCAAGCCCGGCTTTCTTAAGTCGCATAGAGAGGTCTACAACTTTTTTAGGAAGGACAACAGCTCAACTCTGTTGAGTTGCACTGTCAGTCAAGGACTACAAAAGCTGTTACGTTTCTGTCCTTTCTGCAGAAATTTGAAAAGAAGGTATCAGTTGGTAATACTTTGACATTTCACTAAACTTTTTGTAAAATAGGGTGCTACCCTATAATGTATTACTTAATAGTAACAGTTGACTGTGGAACTTCAAGGCAGCAAGAGTTTTGGGGCATTAGTACCAACTACAAATAAAGCTGATCATGAACTTCTAAAAATATTTATTTGTAAAGTGTTGCTGGGGAAGAAAGTATTATCTTTTGCCTCCTGTTTGTTGTTTAACATTTGTGCTGTCTCCAATGAGTTGTTTAGTGCACATATTTGGTAGTCCATTAAAAGTCATACGAAGTTCTCGTTTAGTTGTTTACTTAGAGTTTCCAAATGCAGACGGCCCTCTAATTTCATGCACAGCTGTTAATGACATTTTTGCATTTCATTACAATCCAGTCACATTCTTGAATGTGTTTCATTGGGGTTATTTTGTCCTACTACAACATATAGTGGTAAAAAAAAATTGAAGTAAAAGACAGAATTATGCATGGTTTTCAACATTTTTCACAACTACCTAATAAGTCTCCTGTGTCTGTGTTTTCAGCATACTGATTTAATAGTTTTAACAACGTTCTGTTGTGATAACAGATGGAAGTCTTTTTGGTATGTCCCTAGTAGCTTTGTACCATTTTGCCAATTTTTTAGCAAAATAGCTGAACCTTTGTCTTCTTAAATATATATTTGATATAATTAGCATTTTTAAGGCTTGCAAAATGTTCTCAGTTCAGTTTCAATCTAGACCAAATTAACAAACAAAAAAAATCTATAATCTAAATCAATTTATCACAGCTGTAATTCTGAAGTGTCATCATGCTAGAAGCTTTTTGGATTGTCTTACAGGTTTTCTTCCTGAAGTTAACCTGTCATTGTCCTTGACTAGTTTCTTTGTCTTGTAGATGAAAGGCTTTGACACAGCATGACTAAGCCACTGTAATTTTTAGATATGGGTTGTTCCAGCTATTATTGTGACCCATATTTATTTATCTATTTTTTTACTTTTGGCCTAACCGCTCTGCTAAGTACCCTAGTTTTCATTAAATTGTTTGTTCCTTAATGTTCTCTAACAAGCCTCTGATGCCACCAGGGCTGGATGGCACAGAGAATAAATAGCATATAACCAGATTCTGTTTACTAATTAGGTAACTTATGAGATTAAGAGGTTGCAAAAGACTTTCTTTTGTGAAAACAGAGTAAAAGGTTTGCATGTATATGCGAGTTTTTGTTGGTTGAAAATAAAATAAATAAATGTGCCTTCCACTTGGCAGTGTTTGATTGTAACATAACAAAATGTAGAGAATTTCAAGGTGTATGCGTACTTCAAGACACCACATTTTTTTGTTCCTCAAAGCCTGAGCAATATTTTTGGTGTCACAAGTAAACTGAGTACTGTACATGCCTTTATTTTCAGCTTGCCATTTTGCAGTATCACTCTTGGATTCATTCTTAATTCTGCCAGATACAGATTTCTCAAATGAAACCAGATCTGTTGAAATCAAAGTGCCCTCTAACATTTTATCAAGGTTCGGCTAATATCACTGTCTTGATATCACTGTCTCTCTGCTCCAGAAATCCAACCCATTCCCCTCCCTTGAGTGCAAAGGGGGAAACTAGACCCTGTCCTGCCCAGCCTCACTTGTGCATTCAGTTTAAGTGAACTGCACTGCAACCCTTAGACTTTAGTACATCAGTACAGCAGCAAAAACCACACCCAGCAAACCTATAGCTCAGACTGCAGAAGTGAAGAAAATGGGGGCTCCAGAGGAAGAAGCACCACGTCCACCATCAGATATCACCGTGTTTGGGGCCAACTGTACCCTCCATGGCCTGAGCCACATCTTCTTACCTGGTGGAGTGACTTTTCGTCGACTGCTTTGGGCCGCTGCATTTTGCGCCTCTCTTTCCATCTTCCTCCTCCAAGTGGCTGATCGTGTGATTGAGTATTACCAGTATCCTTATGTCACCATTCTGGATGAAATGGACAGTCCTCTCATGTATTTTCCAGCCATCACAATGTGTAACTATAATAGCTTCCGCAAGTCAAAGATTACGAGGAATGATATATTCTGGATGGCAGGGCTGCTTGGTGTGGAACAGGGGGACTTTGATGATTTCATGGCTGCTTTGGGACAACCGACAGACAACAGCAAGTTTTTCCCTAGCAAGACCTTTAACATGTTAGAGTTTGTGCAAAGGACAAGCCATGACATAGAAGAAATGTTGCTGGACTGCAAATATAGAGGCAAGGATTGTGGTCCAGAGAACTTCACAACAGTAAGTATGGATCCCTTTGTGAAATCTCAAGGAGAATCAGTGTAAGGTACACGCTGGCATTGATTTTAGTGTCAATATGCTGCAATTAGCTGTAAAAGCTCAAAAGAAATGTAGAACATGTTGCAAGCAAGTGATTCACAAAAATATTCATGTAAAGGGATTTTATAGAGGGAATTTAGATTTCAATAATTTATTTTTAAAGATGAATAAGTCTCCAATTAAAAACTTAAAAATCGATTTTTGACTACACGCAAAAGCTTAAGGCCAAAGCCCAACAGACTATTTTAGTTCTTTTTTCTGCCCTCAGAAGGCTAATCTGTTTTTTTTTTTTTATGTTATAAAGTCCAGTAGACATGGAGATGTGTGGTAATAAGCTTGGTTCTTAAAAATAAGGGCTGTCATAATTAACTTTTTAATTTGTTATTAGAAGAACAAATGTCACTTTAGATCAAATCTAGCTGCTCTTTTGTTATTGTTTAATGAACCAACCTTTTAAATTATGTGTTTAATGTTAGGATTTGGAGGTTGGAAATGAAATTTTCAAAATGCAGGAAAGCATTCAAATACTTCTTTAAACTTAATGTCAGTTTTCATATTTCTGTGAAATATTTGATTTTGGTTTTTTTTTCTGTAGTATTCTTAAAAGTGTCCGTATAAATATGCAAGCCGCTGAAGTGCCATATGGTGCAGCAAATCTCTGTTGACATCATGCATTATGAAGTAAACATATGTTGTTTTCAAACCAGCACTGTTTTCAGAATATTATTGTTTTCCTTTGTAAATACATGTGAGAAATCTCCTTTTTACCACAGCAATAGCACTAAGTATGTAAATGTTTTGTGTTACCGGACAAAGAAGAATGTGTGGGAATTCAATGAAACAGTGTTGTTGGCATAAAAAGGTGTTAATTTTTGTAATAAAGTCACATTTTAAGCCCTATCAAAATCATATTGGAAAAAATAAAATAGAACTTTATCATCTTGTAAAAACAAGGGGATGTTTATATTCTAATAAAGTCAGACAATTAAACAATTACAAACCCCAATGATTTTCATTAATTACTTAGATGTTGTAAAGGGGCAATGATGATATTTGTTGAGACAATGGAGATTTGGCTTGTCAGCCTGCAGCAAACCTGAGGCATTAGAAGAGCTTTAATGTGGAAACCAGTGCACAGATCTGAGTCATCACCCTCAACACAAAACAGCAAATTTTGATACGGCTGTGGTCAGTGCAGTGACCTTGACTTTTTTCACATCTTCATGTTTAAAGGGCAAATTTCAGATAAATGTCGGAAACTGGAGATGCACTGGGGGCCTAAGTATAGAGGGCTCTAATTAAAGATTCATGTAGCTGCCTGAATTTACCCTCATCGACTTCTTCAGCCTGCTGATGTTAATGTGGAAAGCTTAGAGATAGCACAGAAGAGAAATTACAGCCATCACAGACTTCAGCATTATAGCTGCACTGTGGCTCTCACAAGTTATAAAAAACATCTAAATAGCACTGTCAACATGTTCTCATCAAATCATTACTCTTGTGCTTTATCTGCTGTGATACCTTATGCTTTTCATTTTGCAAAACAATTTTTACTCTACTAACCAATAGAAGTTACCACAAAGATAATAGTGAACTATTTGACTTTTGTATGAATTGTTTTGGAATATGTAACTGTGAGTGTCTTAACCTGGAGAGCCTTGCAAAAGTATCGCATATTCAGTCTTCTTTTGGAAGTGAATATGTCCCTCAGATTTTAAGTGAAACTTAAGTGTTTCCATGAGAATATTATTTAACTTCAATAAAACATAATGAAGAACTAAGCTTCACAAACACAGACACATTCATTCAGAGACTCAAGATTCAGCTACCACAAGTTGTAAGCATTTAGAATTTTTTTTATCAAAGTTTTTATTGGTGTTGTAGGAGCAGGAACTGACTGGAATTGGAATCACTTCTCAGAAGCTGGAAGGGATACTTGACCAAAGCGCTTTACACTACATTCAGTCATTCACGCACACACTCACACACTGCGCCTGGTTAACTGTAGTCATCAGATTCAGCTGTGCTGAAGCCAAGAAACATTGAAAACCTGTAGGACAGCAGCCCTCAAGAGTCAACTTTGGGCAGGCCTGCATTAACCCAGCAAGCCTTAAAGCTTAAATAACCTGAAGAGACTTTTTGAACTGATTCTTAGACCCTAGTAAAGCCCTAGTATCTTCAGCCACTTACACTATGTTGTAAGGCTATAAATAGGGTGGGTCTCCCTGGTCAGTTTAATAAAAAATGTTCTCTGAACTGTAGGTAAGCTGTTGCTTTAACAAACTACAACAAAGACGATAAAGAGGCCATCACAGAGTCAAAGAATGTCTAGAGCACCACTCGCATTCTGAAATATCTCAGTCTCCTTAGCAAGCAAAGTCTGACCTGACCTTTCCTATAAAGAGTATCACTGTTTTGACTCAGGTAAACACCTAGGTATTTACTGTATAGGAGTTAACTTTCTCAATGCCACTTCCATGTATGTTCATCAGTGTCAGTGGGGTTGATGTAAGCCTATTTAACTCTATTGCTTTCTCTGTGTTTTTTTCAACATAAAGCAGGAGATTGTTCTGTTGGCACCACCCCACAAATTCCTGTCTTCACCCTCTGTACTCTGAGTCATCCACACCTCTGACTGTTTTATTGTAAGTCAGAACCCATAGATGCTGTTAACTTCCACTACATAAAAAAAAACTTCAACATACCAGTAATAGCTTATAAACTTCAAAGGATTTTTGATTTTCAAAGAAGCATTATGTTTTATGCCTAAAATCCCCCAAAAAGTTTGACATTTTTAGATTCTTGTACTATGTAATGCCTTTTTTATAGGAGCCATTGTTTCTCCATTACATCATTCTCAGGTATTCATATTAATGGCTTAAATATAGGGTGACCATATTTTCATTTTGAAAAACCAGGACACCTTGGAGCGGGGGGCGGCGGCGGGGGATCTCTGTTCCCATGCATAGGCGTAGGTAATCCTACAATAACATGATATTAACAGTTGATTTATTAAAAATGCTTTTCAGTAAAAGTCAACAGCAATAACTCCAATAACAAATGATAATTTTATTCAAAATGTATTTCTTAAAAATGCTTAACAATTCCTGTAATGAATGAATAGCACAATGAAAGATATAATGTCTCATCTAAACATCCCTCACTTAACAATAAAAGTTAACAATAACTCTCAACTCCCAATATGATGAT
>NW_015151427.1:109229-147387 GCF_000732505.1 Cyprinodon variegatus
TGAAATACGAACATGTCCTGGGAAATACGGACGTTTGGTCACCCTATTAAATACAGTCTTTCATTTGAGTTATGATTTATAACTGTGTTACACTGAAGATTGAAAGCTCCTTCACTTGTTGTGGTTAAAACTTTCTAGACAGAATTGGGCCAAATGTTCTCCTCTGTATGCGGGAAGCATGCTGAAGTCACGTTAATATAATTTAAATCAGTTAGCTGCTCAGCCTTTAGTAGGCTTACACCACTGCAGTTAGATTCTTGTACATTTATTGTAATAGAATTAATCTTGTGTTGTGACTAGAGTTCCTGTCAATGCATTAGATCCAACAGAAACTAAAGACCTTAAGCGTAAGTGCTTTAGGGCTTGTTTTGGTCTTAAATAGTAAGTGGTGTTTTACTAAAGGCACTGCAGTATTGGTTTTAGGTGTGTGTGTGTGTGTGTGTCGGTAACTTGGAGTCTCTTCAAAGAATAGAGAACAAGATAAAAGAAGTTAAGTTTGAGTTTGAGTGTCAGACAAAATCAGTCCAGCTGTAGAGAAAGAGAAAAATGCTTTGTGTGGAAGAGATTGGATCAAGGAAAGTAAAAAAAACACAGAAAGTTAAAAGAAGGAGACCACTAAAACAAAATGGAAACAGAGCAAGAAGGTGAGTAAACACAAATGTAGGCTGTGCTGTGCTGAGATTGAGGTGGGACTGGGACTGAGCATCATTGTGATTCAACCTTGTTCTGGAGTCGAGCCAGCACTGTGATGCGCATCTAGAAGTATTACTGGAGATGACGGGGAGAGTGGTGTGAAGCAGCACAAAATTACAGAGCAGTCTGGAGCCTGTAAAGAGAGAGAGACGATTGAGTGAGTGTCCACAGTGCAAATGATGAAATACACAAATCTGTAGCTGTAACCCTGGATGACATACTAGATAACAAATATGTATTGTGTTTATACCATTACTCAGTGTCAGTAAAGACCAATGTGAGAGTCACAGTTACAGTAAGTGCAGCATTGGCAGTGTGATCAATGATGCTGTAGAGGAATACTAAAGGAATTCAGTGCAGGGTTGCTATGTGAGGATGCTGTTTGCTGACTTGCACATCAGGAAGCAGATGCTACTAGAGACAGACATTAAAGGTGCCAGTTGACAGAACCTGTTAAATTAATTAGCTTGTTAGATGGAGACACTGGACACAAGTATGGCTCGGTCTAAACACTATTATGTGTTGTTATTGATTACCAGCATCTTGCCATGAGGAAGTTTGGACATTTGAAGGAGAATTCAGCGCAAAAATATTTAGACTAATCCAAGCCACATTTTAAAGATATCTATGTCCCTATTTTTTGTTCTTGCTATACAGCTTAAAAGAAAATTCAATAACATTTCATTTGCCTTTTTGCAGAGAAGTGTTCATACTACTAAAACAATTAATTTTTTGCTGTTTTTGCACTGTCATTTAACTTATTCCTTCTCTGCTTTGGCTAAATCAGCTCTTACCGAATATTTATTCTAGTTTACCAATCTTCCCATCAATGCTGTCACTTCCGAAGAAAATAATACCCCTGATCTTTTCACCATGTTTCATAACAAGTCTTAAGGGGATAATATGCATATATTTTCTATTGCACATTGTGTTGTGCATGTAGGCCAAGAAAGTTCTATTTTGGTGTCATCTAAGCTGAATAACATATTTTCTGTAACATAACTTGTAGTAAACTTTTAATTAAACTTTATAGCTTTTTTATTATACTATTTGTTATCCTGTCATTAGATTCTCTCAGATTTCCCATCAATCTCTGCAGCTTCACTTTACTCTGGTTTCACCATGCTGCCTAACTTTATATTACACACATTTCATTTACTAATGAGGTGACATATGTAGGTAGTTGATTGTACTGGGTTTTATTTAGGGTTACTTGAGTAAATGATGCTGTATGAAATGGCACTCATTTGGGATTTTTATCACATAAAATCTCAGCTAAACTGAAATATATTACCCAATTGTAACAAAATTAGAAAATTGTAAGGCATAGTATTTCTAAGTTTGTTCATTATAATTTGTATTTCAGAATTTAGCAAATTTGTATTTAATATGAAGGGTAAATGGTGTTTTCATTTTATCGTTATGGATGTTAAACTTACGCTTTTAGCTTATTGTACACCGTGTCCTTTGAGGATTCATCTATATTTCCCTTTACCTAATTTCTGTCTGTGAGTGCAAGAGGGATTTAGGAAAATATATCAAAATTCAACCAGGTAAGCATTTAAGATGGGAACATGCTGGAGAAAAAGCCCCCAGCAACCCAAAGCTCCCCATGAGGAAATTTGAGAAGTGAGTTTATCAGTGTGTGACCGCAGACAGTGAATCCAAAGGTTGAGTGACAGTGAGAGAACTTTTTTCTATCCTGCTGCCAAGAACAAAGTAGAAAGAAGCAGATAAAACAAGGTACATCTGTTTTTATTGATACAGAGTGTAACTACCTTCCACCTGGTCTGCCAGACAGGATGCAATTTGCTCCAGCCATGTCAGAGATGAGTTCAAATACTTTATATAAGCAAAATAAAGTTATCAGGTAATGCAGAAAATACAGCGGCAACTTAAATAAAACAGGAAGGGGTTATAAAATAATAATAATCGCATTCAAAATGCAATGTTCTTTGTATGTTCCTTTCAATGTTTTCAGGTGTGTTTTGATTTTTACACCATTTCTGACACGGCATATGCCAATAATGGTTTTTTATTAGTATTATATAAGTTCTTTCAAAGCATAAGCCTGTCTCAGCTAAAGATTTATTCTGGCCTCTCTTGCATTACATGTGCTGCATACAGAGTGGCTGCATTTCTTTATAAGGCCCTAAGAGGTTAGTTTCATTTAGAAGCAGGCCACAAGATGTCTCCCTCTGCCAAAGAAGCTGCCTGTCCAATGGAGTGACATTCTGATTGCAAACATGTCTCTGCTCTGCTAGGTTTTTTCTTTTTTCTTTTAGTTCTATTTATCTACATTATTCTGTGTCGTTTTACTACCCAAATGTTGGAGGATGTTTACCAGCTTTGGTTTCTCAGGGGGTTAAGATGCTTAATAAATCCTGATTAGTAAAATACACCACTGAATCATTGCTAGAAACAATAACTTGCATAAGAATGAAAACATTTATCTGTTATAATTTTATGTCAATTAGACATACAGTTACTGATTTAGGGACCTAACCAGTCATGACTCTTACCTTTCAATGTAGTATGCTAAGAAAATGTGTAACATTTTTCACCTTTTAAAGCTAAATCTTTTTTTGAAGTGCATAGGATTATAGCATAAATAGTCCAGCAGTGCAAGACTGTAGTTAAGGTCTAAAAACTTTATTCTTGATCAAATTTTATCTGACCATTTTATTTATTAAAGCTAGACAATGTATACAGTGTGGTTAAATGTATTTGTATCCCAGAGTTCATACAAATGTAGTTTCAGCGTTAACTATTTTTTATTAAAGTATCAAAACCTGTCTAAACCAAACCGACCTAATATAAAAAAAAAAAAAAAAATGCCACTCAAACCTAATAACTGACAGAATAAAACAGCTGCTGTCAAGTTAAAACAGGTAATTTGAGGAGATTTCCACTTATTTATTTATTTGCTCCTTTTTTTTTTAGATAATTTGACAACTAGTTCTTCATGACAATGACAACATGGTAAAGATGCATCATGCAATGCAGCTACAAAATTAGGAACATCAACATATAAAACAGGGTTTAAAGATGAATAATAAACCAGAACTTATAAACTGATAGTTTTCTAAATAGATACATACAGATGGCGACATGTATTCACACTATATAGAATGTGCTTGATAATTTAATTCAGTTATGCTGGAAGGGTTTGTCAGTTTTGTCTTTTAAAAAAAGGTCCTAAAAATATGTTCCAATTTGTGGATGCCAAATTTAAAATATATGTTTCAAGTTAGAGATATTGATCATTATGTAAATCCATGTGTTTGTCTGTAAAAGTAGTTATGTATTGTAACAGCCTTGCAGAAGAGATAAAATATGTTAAAAAGCTTGCTTAATTAAAATAAGGTTTAAAAGATATACCATGAAAAAGCATTTAGAGAGAAATGGCTCATAAACAGGAACATGTGCAGTGTCAGGGTGTGTTGGCCTGGTGAGTCACTGCCCTATATTTCATAATTTATAATATATATACAGTAGTATATAAATATTTTTGAAAATATGGGCTTCTGATCATTTGTGATGGGAACGGCATAGCAGTTTATTTCAGATACACATTGCATACCATTTGAATCAATGCATACCTTGTACTTTGAGCAATTATTCAAATGGCAAATGTCTATTTGATAGGAACTTTAAAGAGAGTACCTGCTAAGCTGGTTTCTCCTGCTGACTTTATGCAATGTATGATTGTTTGCTGGTATATATGGTCTCTAGTGAGAAATGTAGGATCAGAGTGTGTTTAGGCCTTTTATTGCTTCTGCTAGTCCGTATTTGTGTGTTAGTTGTAAGTATGATTATGTGTATTCTATGTATTTTGACAAGGTTTTTAGTTGTGCCAAAATTGTTATGAAAGAATGCGAACTGCTAACTCATAGCTGCGATGAGGTCAGAGTCTACTAATCAAAGGGGCCTTTGAAAGAACCTAAGTTTTCAATACTGAAGACTCTATTTGATAATGTAATTTTCCTTAGAAATTTTAACAAACTATCAAATGATCGCTATGGGCATTATTGCTGATGAGATTTAAGTAATTTATGTGTTCAGTTTCAGAGTGATTGTAAATAAGGCATGACTCATATTTTAATAACTATATTGTGTTTGTGATACACAGCAAGTAATTGCTGCCAGCATTTCACCAGGCTTTGAACATTTGCACTGGCCCTTCAAGGAGTTCATCCTTTTACTTATCCAGACCTCTGCTCCTCCTCTAATGAGACCTCTGGGGCTAAGCTTGGCTTTGACATAAAAGAGGATGATTAGTGTCATTCGTGGACAGCCATGGAGGCGGTAGTCAGGTCTTAAATGGGACTTATACTGTGAAAGTTTTCTTCCAATACCTTTCCCATAAGCAATGTCAGATGTCAATGTCAAATTTATTTATATAGCACTTTAAAAACAGGTATAAAACGGCACCAAAATGCTTTACAGGAAGACAACAACACCAATTAACAAAACAGAATGTGAAACACTGCTTCAATTAAAAGCCGAATAATAAAACATACCCATATAACAAGTATCTTTTTTGACTTTAAAAGTAGCACTGAACCAAAGTTTACTAATTAAATGCCTGAACACTGGGATGATCACCTGTCTCTCAGCTAGAACAGTTATTTGTATAATAAATGCACAGAGAAGATTATTTCGATCCATCCAGTATTTATACTTAATGTTACATCAGTGTCAAAGATGTTTATAACATTACTATTAACAAAGTAATACACATCAGATGAGCGTGGTTAGTAACCAACAAGATTTTGGATAAATGGAACATTCAGCAGAGCAGACCAGGACAAAATGAAAAAACGCTGCATGTAGGCTACTGTACCTTAACCCAAAGGACTAACATAAAAAAAGCCAGTCCAGTAAATTAAAAGTTACAAGAAGGAAGATACAGAAAGGGGATCAGTAAGTCTAATCTTTCCTCCTTTTGGTTCTAAGATCTGGAAAGGGACAGCTTAAATTTCTGCAAATACCATAAATCCTGCATGTAAAATATTTAAACCTTTTCCTTCAGGTTGGCGCTACAGGCCACTACTTACAAAATAAGAGAGAAATATTGTTTAGGACCGCATGATCAAAGTAATGAATAGCTCAAAATATTTCAAAGCTCTTAGGCAAGTCTATTACATCTGTAATTTATGGTATTGGGAAATGCCCACTTATGAAAAAGATAACTAGAAAACTACAATTCCATCATTGTTCTGGTGGATGAACTTTCCTCTTCAGCTCTGACAGAATTATTATTCTGATGAGTGCAAGTATCCACAGCTCTGCCCCTCCCAATCAGTCTCCCACCAGAACAGCCTATTTTATGTTATCCTGCGATGTTTTCATTGCTATAATTTTTCTAAGAAAAGAAATAATTTTTACATTCTTTATGAAAATGATGTTTGCCTCTAATAGGTCGCTTAAAGTTAATGCTACATTGTGTATGTGGTAGTAGGTAGGGGAGACAAAATAGTGCACCACATGCAATTAAACATTCGCTTTCATTTGGCTGAGGAATGCATACTGATTTTGTTATTTCTATGAGTATATTCATATATATATATTCATATGCTATATATATTTCTTACATTTTTTCTCCTCAAAAGTTTATTTATTTTTATTTAAATGTTTGTTGTTTGCTGGGTGTCTGTGAAACAAAATAAAAATGTTTTGTCTATGTGTTCCACCGGGAGCAGTAAAGATGATTCTCATTATAAGTTTTAACTAACAAAATATTCTTCAGACATTCAAATACATAATTCTTTATTTGTCCTTACAATAGACAAATACTAAATTATTAAGGATTTTAAAAAAAGCTTTTTTACCCCTGGAAATGCATTTTGCTAAAAAAAAAACAACGCCCAGGGTTTGTCTGTAGTGTTAGATACATCTACTTTTGTCACATTTTCCCCTCATTTTTTGGTTGCTCCTACCCCCAAAGATTTATTCTGGGATTAAACCTGCTTACAACAGAGACTGTTTTTTGTTAGCTCATATACTTCCACATATCCTAAATGCATTTAATTACAAATGTTGTTCTCAATAGAGAAAACAATCTGTTTCAATTTGAAGCAATAAACAGTGATCTTGTTCCAGATGGTGCCATTACAAAATGCTATTTCATCATCTACATATCATTCTGCTACTTTTTTGGAGCAGCTTTAAATGGATGTTTTTTTTTCAAAGGTAAATTCTAAAATTACTTATATACAAACTATGGAAATGCTAGTTAAAATACATTTGTCTTAATTTTCACTTAAGTTATATTGTCTGACTTTAAAATATAATTTCTAGCTTTCCAAATTTTTTTTGTACAGTCAAACTGGAAAAGAGCTGAGTAACACTAAGTACATGTGTTCAAAAGATGGGTGGTGAAAAATTTACATGTTTGAAAAATCTTACCTTTTCATACCTCTCTGCTGTGTTTATTCCTACTTATCTCTTCAGTCACTCGGGTCTGAATGAATACCAGATACTGCAGGTGTAGCAACTACTAGGATAAAGCTAAGAGAGTGCAGAGCTTGTCCTAAAACAAGCTTTTCAATATTGAAAAGCTAATGTTGATTTTCAATATTACAATATTTTATTTCAGTTTATTATATAGATATATATACTGGTATATATATATATATATATATATATATATATATTCCAGGCTCTGCTTCAGTAGCAGTGCCATTGTCGCAGATATCAGATTTATAGTCCACACACTGAGGAGATATTGGAATCTGAGCTTAAGTGTCAGCCAAAGACATTTGCACAAAGAAATAAAACCTCTCAATAAAAAAACATTACCTGTGACATATCTGACTCAAAACAACAATTTTCATTAATTTAAGATAAAACATATATAAAGCTGCACTTACAATATCCACCACTGTTCATTGCCATTTCCCTTTTTCCTCTGAGCACAGAGCCGCCCGTTTTGTTTGAACTCACATGAATCATGGGATACGGTAGGCTATGAAGGATATACCAGGCCTGTCCTTCAGACTGGAGGAAAAAATGATGGAATATTTGTTGGCCCCATACAAAGGAGTCTTCAAATCCAAACAGGCCACGGCGCTGATCTATGACATAATCGGCCGACAATTCGGGATTTGAAAACAGCATGTGTCACCGCTTAACAGATCACCAGATGAGTCCAATGTCTTCTTGCTGACCTGCCGGATAATTATTAAATGGGTAAAGAGTAGTTACTATTATTATGTAATTATAATTAAATTATTTAATATATAAAAGGAGCCAGTTGAAGTGGCTCGGATGCCACCGGTTTCTAGGTGTTGCAGGCATGTCCTATTGGGAGGAGGCCTCGTGGAAGGCTGAGGACACACTGAAGGGACTATAACTCTAAGCTGGCCTGGTGTCACCTAAGGGTCCTCCCAGAGCAGCTGGAGAAGGAGTGGGGGTCGGGAAGTCTGGGCATCTCTGCTGGACTACTGTCTCCGCGACTGGGGCCGGTCACATTTAAAACTCTCATATGTCTTTTTTTTTTTTTTTTACTTTTTCTTATGCTTTAATGAACATTTAAGTGTTTCACATTGAACAGAAAGAATGTAGGCATCTGATGGATCTACCAAGCAGTCTTTAGTCACTTTTGTTCAATTAATTAAAGATACTTAGATTGATCCAAAAGATGCCTGATTTCTATTTTTTATCGGCTATGGTGTTGGTTAGTTATTGTATATATATATATATATATAAATACTGTACATAATTGGATTAAGACTTGACAGATCAGCCCATATCTCTCCACCACTGTAGTAAGAGAGGTCCATATTCACATATTTAAAAAAAAATGCTTCCTATATTACAGTTGCTGAACTTACAATCAATCGATCAATTGTTATTTGCTAATTTAAAAATCATGAGTTTTTCAACGGGAGCAAAGCTCATATTAGTTTTTGAAATAATTGGTAAAGCACCTGATTCTACTGGTAATTTTCCTAACATTAATGTTCTGCTTTCTAACATAATTTATTAGCTTCCTGCCAAACAAAACCTTTACAGGTTTTTATGAATTAAATAAAATATAGAGCCATATGCTTGCACCATCACAACAATATAAACAACATTAAGCTTCATATATTGTAGATTATTTAGGTCAAAAAACATACTTTATAAGTGTTTGCAGCAGATTTTTGACAGTTTTTTTGTGGATTCTGCAATTTTTCATGACTAGCCAGCTCAGTGATCAATTATACATCAATCTATAAACTTGCTACAGGTCCTTTGGTATCAAAGAATTCCAGACTTCATCCTTTCTATTTAAAGATTATCTTTTTTATTGGTGTTTCTAATCTAATCGATACTACCACCCTCCGCCTCTCGGTACCATTGTAGGTCTACTTCATCACCAGAGGAAAACAATTTCATCCACTGGCTCCACCTCATTCTCCATTCGACTGTGAGGAGGGTGCGTGTGTTAAAAGGGCTGGGAACAAGCTTTATATTCCCTTCTGCAGACTTCAAGTCAACAGGCTAAAAAATCTCTCTTTAACGTGTGGGAAAAAAATGAGTTGAGTTGTGGGCAGCTGCTGCGCTGAGACAGAGACAACAGAAATCTGTGAGTATTGTCTGGCTCTGGAGAGAGGGAGATTGAGGAATGAAAGATCTGAGCAGCCGAGGAGGTAAGTCGCTCCGGATTCTCAAACTGATTACCTCTGGGAGTGAAATCGTTGCTCACATCTGCAATTATCACATTCGTCTATCTCTTGATGAAGGACTGGTGATAGTTATGCTGAATATTTTTCATCTCTGGAGCTTTTCAGCAATATTTATTGTGAGCGAAAGTCATTATCTAAACAAAAAATAACCTCTTAAAGGATCACATTTCTTTTTATTTTAGCAGTCAATCTGCTGTGCAATTGGACTCTGTTTCTGCTACCTGGAATTTTTGACACATAAAACAGAAGATGTCTATGAAAGCCACTCAATTGTGGTCTGAAGGGGGTTGCTGAGAAACGGCGCTTATTCACTACTCATTTGCCTTTGCAGTCATGGTCAAAGCACCAATGTCTGAATCAACCATCCTTGGGCCAAGCAAACCAAACAATGCCCCGGAGGTTTCTGTCCAACAGAAACAGTCAAGCCAGCTGAAAACGCCTCTAAAAGAGATCACAGTTTCTTTCATAAGGAGGACCAAAGTTCATGGTTTAAAATTCATTTTCTGTCCGACCAAGTCAAAACCCCAGCAGCTAATCTGGACTTTGGCCTTCTTCCTTTGTATAAGTCTTCTTTGCACCTGGTCCTGGAACCGGATTCTCTATCTGATGTCTTACCCTGTTGTCACAAAGATCTACATGGTTTGGGCTCACAACATGTCCTTTCCCGCTGTCACTTTCTGCAATAAAAATGTGTTTCGTGCATCCAGTATGACGAAGGATGACCTGTATCATAGCGGTTACTGGATGGACCTAATGTATCATAATCACACTGTTATAAAAAGGAGCTTTAACATCATAAAAGAAAGCCACAAGCCAGCTCTCCTAAGTCTTTTGGACTTCCAGAACTACACTCCGCCCCCTGACTACTTTGTTAACACCACAGAGATGATGGGTCGACTCGGCCACCAGCTGGAAGACATGCTGTTGGGGTGTCGGTTTCGTGGGGAGACGTGCACCTACAAAAACTTCAGCACTGTATGTAGAAAGAGAAAGATTGTGACTGCCAGGTGTGGGGTATAAGTGTTTGCAAGTTGTGATAATGACTTATTTGAGAAATTACTATTATAGAGCAACATCCCTCTTAGGCTGTTTTTAGTTGATGTTTAGGAGCAGACATTAATCCAGTCCTGCTTTTTTCCTCTCAAACATGATAGATTTTTTTCCCCATCACACTGAAATGTTTTTAAACCTCTGAATTCAATTATCAAACTATTTCCCTCTAGCAATCTTTATTCTACTTTTTGGAAACAAAAAATCAGATAATGAAAACCTGGTCAAATGCAAAAAAATGAGTTTCATTTCCTATACAGTATAAAATCTTGCAAACAAATCACTATAAGGGATGGCATGGGATGGTGATAAATCTGTAGTAGAGTTCTAAATCAAAAGCAGCTATTGAAGTAAAAGTCCCTTTTCACATGAACTAAAACACTTTAAAGGTACATTGGCGGATGTTCTTTTTCCGAGTGGATCATCAAAATAAGTGGTCCTCTTAATTGTCAATCTGGTGATATGTTTACATAAGGCCGTCCTGTGTGTTGTCCCCATTTTCACTTACTGGTGGTGAGACTGACATCCATCCATCAATCCATCCATTTTCCATCACGCTTATCCTAAGGTGCAAGGGGTGCTGTTGCCTATCTCCAGCTGTCTACAGGCGAGAGGCGGGGTGCACCCTGGACAGATAGCCAGTCCATTGTAGGGCAACATGGAGACAAACAGGACAAACATTCATTCACACACACACAATTTTTTTTTTAGAAAAACCAATTAACAGTCATGTTTTTGGACTGTGGGAGGAAGCCGCTGTACTCGGAGAGAACCCACGCATGCTCAGGGAGCACATGCAAACACCATGCACAAAGACCCAGACCGGGAATCGAACCCGGAACCTTCATGTTCAAGGCGGCAGTGCTACCAACTGACATAATGGAAAAATTGCAAATCTTCTTTTGAAAAGTAAGCTTGTATGAACAATGCAAACAGCTACTTTTTTTAATTAAGTGAAGAGGGCAGGTCTTTTCAAAAAAATCGCAAAGAATCATCCACTATACCTTTAATATTACCTGAAAGTCAAATATGGGGCAGTAGTCTGATGGCCCAGTACTATTTGGCTGTGTAATTATCAGAATATTTGTTTTAAGTGACCGAACAATACATTTTGCCCTCTGTCACTGAATTCTGAAAGAGAATGACAGATTATCGGTTTCTAACTTTTAGCTTGTGGTTATTTTGGTTACGCAGCAGGACAAAGGTCCAAAACTTTAGAGTTCTGTTGGTTTTCAGCTTTTAGAATTTTAAATCTAGCAACATGTAAATTACTTAGGCTGACCAACCAGACTGACTTGCACCATGTCTATTCAATACACAGCTTCTTAGCCTGGGAAGGCTCAGACTCTGGTCTGAACTGAAAAACTGAAACCCGAAAAAAATCCAACCTTGTGTATGTTGGAGGATAACATTTTATCCACATAGTACTTAAACACATTGGAAATGCAACCAATTAAAGCAGTTCCTCTTCCCTAACCAGAACAGGTGTTTATGAAAGTAAACTTACCTTTGTTTTATTTCTGTCTGTGTATTTGATAAAAATTTAAAATGGAATAAATATGTGCAAAGAAAATTTAAATATTTTGACCTGATACATTTGTATC
The DNA here is from genome assembly GCF_000732505.1 of Cyprinodon variegatus. Taxonomy (NCBI): domain Eukaryota; kingdom Metazoa; phylum Chordata; class Actinopteri; order Cyprinodontiformes; family Cyprinodontidae; genus Cyprinodon; species Cyprinodon variegatus. Next base: position 121,252 of record NW_015151427.1, read on the forward strand.
CGACTAGAAACTACTAGTGTCTGAAGCTCCAAATCAGATTCTGCTCAGAATCTCATTTAGATTTGGGCTAGCCGCTAGCTCTTATATTTAGGTAACTGCAATGTAGAATTGGAAAGCATTCATACCCAGTTTTATGCTAATATTCTGTGTTATCATGGTTGAAAAAAACAAAAACAAAGAACATGCAGATTTAGCTGGATTATTTTTAATGAAAGGCTAGGGTATGGCTATGACTGATGAAGATCATCGGCATAGAAACAGACACGTTAAGTAACTGTGACAACTTTAAACATGCAATATTTAAAATAAATATAAGTGGTGCAAGAGCACAACAGGGCACGACAGCTCACTGTCTCTTTAGGATATCAGTGCATAGCTTCTGTAGTATTAATAAAGTCCATCTTCATAGCCAGACACAGTGCTATTTTGCAATTAAGCTGTGCTTCTATCTAAAACATCTTTTGCTGTAGCTGAAGTTTGACTTTTTTGGCCTTCTTATTTTGTTTAATTTGCAGTGTAAATTTTTTTTAAAGCCACCAGTTTGATGGTCTCAAGTCAATTAGCAGACCTCATTATATGGCCTGCAATGGGAAAAGTCATAGAGCTCTGTCGAACAGCATCTGTCTAAGCTGCAGAAAAGTCGGTGTGAGTCTGGACACGGAACACTGACTCTGATCTCTGGAGATCAGCTTTGCCCAGCTGGCTGGCTTTCTGCCAGCAGACCCTTTAACACAGCCTCGCTACAGAGGATAACTGATGAAAAGTCACCAGGAGCTGTAGTTTGCTTCTTAAACAGGGTGAGATGGATGTAGACAAGTGCTAAAGATACACCAATTGCTCAAAACCACAGAGCTTTATACTGTTTTTATTGTGTTTGTGAATGTGTAATATACTTGGATTGCTGTTATTATTTAAGCTTGAGCTACACCGGTTGTCAGATCTGTTAGTGAACCTCATTTAATGATAGAATAAACACAATGGTCAAAGAAATAACCTAAATCAGACAAAAGTAAAATGCATAAATATTCTATGAAAATTACCAAATGAAAGTCAATCATAGCTTTTCTACCATGATTCAAAAGAATGATTATAAAAAATAAACTTACAAAACAGTATGCTGTGACTTTTTACACCCGTCATTTTATACTTTTGTTTACAACAAAGATCTTAAAACATTTAACAGGAGATCATTGATATTGATCATGAAATATTTCTTCCTATTATGATCATGTGGAAGTCAGACACTCGATGGTCCTTTTTGCCTTCAGAATAGAACAAGATGTAAGAAACCCTACTCAAAGATTTGGGTGCATACTGACATTTTGGCATCACAGATTTGTGCAAAACAGTTTACTGCACATTCGTCATGGAATATTCCTTTCTACATGATTCCCAATCTGTTGAACTGAGATCTGTCAGCCATACATGCCTTTTGGGTAAAGTGAAAATAATTAATATGTTCAAGAAACCAGTGATTATTTAAGGTTTGTTTGCTGCACTGTCCATGCTTAAACCATGCTTTCCCATATAAATACCTGGTTTGAACTTTAGTAAATTATCCTTAATAAATCTAGATGACTAAATGCATTGCTTTGCTGCCGTGTCAGTTAGATTTAAAGTGTTATGTTACATATATAGTGTCTGCATTTTGATGTGGTTAATATCGAGATTATTAGGTAAATAATTGAATGTATTAACCATTAAACACTGACTTGTTTTTAAGCTTCTTTGTTTTTCGTTTACGAAATTTAGATTCTTGTGTATAGTTCTTTTGCAGTCATGAGTTTTTCATATACTTATTTGTCGTGAACTCTCATAAAGAGCTTCAAAATTCAGCAAAACAAATATTGCTATTTCTTTTGCAATGTGTTATACTTCAGATGGTTATTATTTTATAGTATGTGTTACATAACCAGCCTATTCTGCCTTCTGATCCGTCTAAAACTGATTCTCAGTGGGGTTTTTTTTTTTTTTTTGATTCTAGGCTTTATCGGCCAGCCAAGTCAATTTGTTATATCATTTTAAGCAACAAATGAAGATACTATTTGATTGATCTAAATCATTAACCATCAGACCGATTAGTTTTAGAAAATATTAAAATGATAAAATAGGTGCATTAACAGAAAGGGCATCATTTTAACCCGACAGAAAGCTTTTTTACTGTCTGCTTGTTTGCTTCAAATATTTTGCTGATTTTTGCCTGAGGGCAGCAAATAAAAAATATTGAAGGTTGTGTAGGGAGACTGTGACAATGTGAAGATCTTTGCTCCTAAAACAGCTTCTAAAAAATAATGGACTGAGGGTAGGCACACTTCTATAATCTTAATCATATCTCCTGCATGGTGCTCTTGTATGCCAGCTTTTTAACGGAGTACCATCCTGAGATGCAGAATGCCTTGGGGATGCTGACTAAAACAATGCTTGGTTTGTTGTCTATAAGTGTAGAAAGATGAAGAATTTGATCTGTATCTCCTGCAAGATTGGGGCAGGTTTGGATAAATTTATGACCTTTGGTAGTTGATACGATCCGCCATGCTGTTGTATCTTCTTTAACCCCCATTAGCTGTTTGATATCTCCCTTCTTTTGTGCTATCATATATCAGGTGTATGATGCTTTGATCCAAATAGAATATTTTTTTTTACAATTATGAGGAAAGAGCTGTATAAATGTAGATTTTTGACAAGGAAAAAAAAGACCTGCAGTGACTGGTCATCAATTATTAAAAGCTGCTGTGCTATACTGGCTTTGCTTCAATCCCAGTTTGGAGATTTTTTTCTGTGACCACCTAGTTTCCACCATCTGTGTTTCTACTTCATTGAAGGTAAAACACTATATTTTCTTTAAATCACTCAGAGGATATTTGGAGTGAAATTGGATAAAGATTGATGGCTGTTGCTGCTGCCAAGGTGCCCTCATTAATTTCTTAAACCAGAGCCAGGTGCCCATTCACAGTGAAGGCTTCTTTCTCTGCAGCACTGGCTTTGAACGAACCTTCTTTGCTTGCTCTGACGATCAGAAAACCTCTGTGATTATTACCTCCTCTCCACACTTTCATGTAATGTAGCTTGTACTGGTGCACAGGTTGCCACGACGCTGTGGGGTGGGTGTTACACTTCTTTTGTTTTATTGTTTTGTTCTCTATTCACAGATTTACACTCGCTACGGGAAATGCTACACCTTCAACTCGGGGCTAGATGGCAACCCTTTGCTGACCACATTAAAGGGAGGCACAGGGAATGGCTTGGAAATCATGCTGGATATCCAGCAGGATGAATACCTGCCTGTTTGGGGAGAGACAGGTCAGTACAACTTTAAGCCCATCGTTTTCTAACACTATCAAGTGAACAAATTTATTAAAACCTCTTTATATTGCATTTGTAATTTAGATTGTGTTAATAGCCATACGTAGGAGCGACAGCGTGCTGCAAAAGTATTCCTATCCCTTGAAGTCTTTCAAACTTTTTATGCAAAAAATGCATATTTAGGTGCATTTAATTGGGATTTTAAGCAATCAAACAAAAAAGAAGTGTGGCCAAAAAAGAAGCATGCGTTATTGGTTTAGGAGTTGAAGGATATGTGCTTTTCAAGATTGTATACAAGGATAGAGCTTAGTGGTTGGCATTTATATTCACACTCTTTACTCAGCACCACTAAATAAAACCCACTGCAACCATTAGTTAACAAAGTCTAGCTGTGGCTCAAACTTTGGACATAACCTGAAGCATGATTGGAAATTGACTGAAAGATGTCCTTTGCAGGACTTAATAATTGATGTTTGCAGAGCCTCTTTGTCTAATATGATTTAGCTTCAGATTATTTACACATAAAAATTGCCAACGTTTCCTCTCTAGAGCTGTGCATTGCTGATAGAAACATTCCGCCGAAAGGACTGTTGTAGTATATTTATATTTGCAAAATGCATTCAAAAATATTTTTCTTATTATTAGTCTGTGGTACTGAATCTCTCTAGATTGCATAGGTGTTTATGAGTACAGTATGTCAACATTTTGAGAAAGAAAATGTAAGGAATATGAATACTTTTCAGAAGCACAATAGCAAAAAAAAAGCTATTCTATTTGCAGTTCTTCATAATTTCTCCAACTCTTATTACAAAGTTTGCTGTAATACATTAGTGTCGATATGTATTCATGAAAGAAACAGTATACAGGAAATCTGTGGTTGTAATTCTATTTAAATCAAACTAGTTGTACACCAGCAGTTTAGAAAACAATAGTTGATCATTGATTGCTGCAACAAGCAAGTGCCCAAATAGTGGTTTCACTCCGAGGGCCGCACATGTTATTATATTTTTTTGGCGTGCTGTATCCACAGATGAGACATCGTATGAAGCGGGCATCAAGGTTCAAATCCACAGCCAGGACGAGCCGCCCTTCATTGACCAGCTGGGATTTGGTGTAGCCCCTGGTTTTCAAACTTTTGTGTCATGTCAGCAGCAACTGGTAGCTAACGATCAGCCTCTGACCCCCTTTTTTTCCCGCCAGTCTCATTGAGTGTTTGTCCCTGATTTATTGCCAGCTGGTGGACATTATTGCATCTAACAGAGCATGGAGCAAAATCAGATCACTAATTACCCCCACGTGGGAAAAGTAGGGTTAGTGTGGTTTCCACAAAATGAAACCTTGGGAATCAAAGCAATCAAGAATTATTGGCAAAGCAGGGCCAAGTAATGATTAGATGGAAACATATGAGCGTGATGTTTCCTTCAGAGCCAAACCCACTTGATAAGGAAGAGAATCCAACTACATGTGGCTGCTAAGATAGATTCCTCTATTTTAAGCTAAGGAGGAAAAAAAAAATCTATTTTAATTACCTCAAATCTGTCAGAATCTTCAAAGTGGTGCGCAGCATGTTTTTCTTCAAAGGTCCTTTGTTTGCAGAGCATTTTAAGAGGACTTTTTTTTACATTATCTTCCTGCAGCCACTGCTAAAAATAACTGAAATTTTAAAACAAATGGCTAGTTTCCTGTGGGTAAGGTGTGAAAAAGAAGCATACAGTAGCACACTTTTTGATGCAATGTCTAAATCTCTGCTTCCACCAGCTCTTAAAGTACCCATAGATTTTTAGCACAGACTCTGATTTAAGCACAAAATTTAATGACAAGCAGAAAAGCCGTTGGCTGGGTTTGTTGACTGAAGAAAATTTGCATGACAGCCAAGGCTCCACCACCATCTCTAAAAGATGAAAAGTAATAACTTTGGTTGGGACTTAATTGATTCAAGGGGCCATTGTGGATTATAACAGTGGGAACATGGGTTTTAAATTCAAATCTAATGAAATTGTTTATAATTGATATGATGTTGCCTGTAGAGCAGATTCCAATTGGGTATCTTTTTGTCTTGTTTGGAAAAACAAGGCAAAGATCATCAAACTTTGGACAGAAGGGGCAGGAATGAGAAAAAGCTATTTATAAAAGCATTTCTACAAGGAGTTTTTAAATTTTGCAATGATCATAATAATTACACTTTATGACAAACTGTATTTTTTAATTGTGCTGCAGACTCATTAAAATTTACTGCACATAATCAGTCGTAGTGAAGTAAAGGACATGAGCTGTTAATCAAATTAATTTCCTTAGCAATTAATGAAGCCAGATGTAAATGATTTTGCTCCAAAAGTTCATCAGCTTGGCTGCTTCATCAGCATGAAATGTTAATGTGAAATCTGTCTTGTTTTAGCAGAATAGCATGGGATGATTGAGGCATATTTTTGACTCTTGGACACCACAAAAAGATTATAGATTCCATTTTTGGGGAACCTTGCTCTGAAAAATCTGACTTTTCTTTTCTTTAATATTGCAGAGCTAAATATTTACCATCGCTCAGCTATCATTAAGAAGTCAATCAGTTGTATTAGTTACCATTGCAGATTTTCAACATGAGTGTAAAAGTGCAAAGATAAGTAATTAATAATCATGACACCAGCAGACATAACAGTGACAGAAAAAAGACGCGTTTATAATTTGAATGATGGGCTGCATTAATAGACTGTCAGGCCAACATTCATATTATCAATATAGTGTCACTATGGTGTGGTCTTAAGAGTCATTTGTTACTAAATTGCTCAGAGCAGTATTAAAATATAACTCAAAGAGTTGAATTCAGCTATTGACTGCATTTACGAGATAAAATTTATATATTTCGTCCCATTTTTAAACTGAAGTTATACCAATTATAGCCCATTCTGGTTTTTATTCTATGTATAGTAGAGGATCAGAATTTTAAAAAGTGCTTTCTCTACAATTCTAGATCATGAGCAGTCAATAATAATCTATATTTGAATCTGAGTTCACATTAAGCAGTCTGCAACAAAAGAAAAGAACAACCAGGATATGTTTGACATTATAAAAATGTCTTTATCATCTTGCATTAACCATTAGCTATGTGCGAACAGCTAGCTGACCACCTACTCTCTATGGATCAAGATAAATCATTTTAAAACCCTGACTTTAAATCCGACGTTTCCAAAACACTGCCTCTGCAGAGTCCAAACTCTTCTGATGGTATTTATTTATGTAAGTTTAGAATTTATGTAAGTTTGTGTTAAAATGCCATAGTTATGTTTTTTAAAGGAAGCCCCATTTATTAGTATTTTTCTTAGATTTTTTTTAGGTTTTTTTGAAGTTGGTTTCATCATAATTGTGCAACTTGAAAGTGGACTTCATACTGAGGACCCCAAACAATATTTTCCTGGCCCTGCCATGTCTCTCTACTGTATTTCCTTGACAAATAGAGACAGAAAGCTAGAAAGGATCCACTTACTTCCTCAAATGCTGACTAAAACCCAGAAATATACAAAATAGCTTATTTTAGCTCTATGCTTTTTATGTTTTCCCTATTAAAAACTTAATTAACACTGATAATATTATTTTAATTATCTAAAATAAATTGCATCCAACAGTGCAGCAGTGTTTTTGTGTGGGACTTTTTTAGAGTGTTTATCTGAAGAGCCTGATCACTTCATATCCTTTTCCGCTATGCTGATTGCCTTTTGACTTTGATAATGATGTGGGCTGTGTTCCCTCAGTCCTCACCCTAGATGAGATGTCCTATGAGGCTGGCATAAAGGTACAGCCTCATTCTCAGTCAGAGCCTCCTTTCCTTCGTGAGCTGGGGTTTGGGGTTTCCCCTGGCTTCCAAACATTTGTTTCCACCCAAGAGCAGAGGCATGAAAAGCCTTGCTGCATGCTACAAAATACCTTACTGTTTAATTGTTCCAAACGTGGTAAATTCTACACTCTTATCTGCTGTTTACCCCCACCATACAGGGGAATGGATTTGTGTGCCTCCCCCTCTTTCCCATTCTATGCGGCTGAACTGTTGCAACTACATGCAACAGTTTCTGCTGTGTGTTCCTGCATCTTTACTTTCTCTGTGTAGAACTTCAGTAGCTAACATGTGTCCTTCCTTTAAGCCCTTTACTTGGGCTTAAGTCCTTGCGGAAGTCCTAATTAAAGTTTTGCTGGTTGGTTAGTTGTACCCCTTCCTTGTCCATGCACAGCTGTGTCAACATAGTTTGTATTTTGCTTTCATATCTCAATAGAGCAGATTATAAACACTCTGTGCTGTATCATCTGAAAGGACCAGACGGTGTCCTTCACTAGCTTTTATCCCACGAGGATTCTGTCTTCTATTTTTCACTCTCACCAGGGGGTTTTTGTTTAGTGCATGTCCACAAAAGTGGACATGAAAGTCTGTGGGTTAGAGAGGAAGTTCAATAAAACCTTAATCATGTTTGCCAGTTTAGGTTTACTCCATCAGCGAATTGCACTCTGCCTGTCACTACTCCTTGACTAAATAACTCTTTGATTGTTAGAGTTTTCCTGTTTAGGGATGTTGGAATCAATTAAGACTTCCACTCCCTAATAGGACAATAGCTACCAAGTTATTTTAATTGAGATGCTTGACAGGAAGAAGCTTTTGGCACTGATTGCTGATCAGGCCCATATTGCTTTATAAGCTGTTGCTGATTCAAAGCACTCAAGAATCCTCAAGCAACAGGATTTTATATATATACATAAACTTGCTTGGATTTCTTTCTTTCTTTTCTGTTATGAAATTAGTATTGGATGTTATAAACAAAAGGTTGGATGAAACTGAACATCTTGTTGGTAATGAGACATCAGTTTGTTCAGTACAAATCTGTAACGATTCAGAACAGACGGATGCAGTTTTCAGGCAAGGCAGACAGTGCTATTACTCAAAAAGTGTTTATTAAAATAAACAGGTCTGTGTTAAGAGCTGCTAGGACGTCTGAGGCAGGAAACACTGGTTTACCAGTTCAGTCCATAGCCAGAGAACCAGGTAGGAACCAGCTGGTGGGCTGCCAACAAGATGCAACTGGTGCTGCCCAGAGTGTCCCAGATGCTGCAGCCCCGGAGAACAAGCAGGAGTCAGGAGACGGGTCAGGCAAACAGATGAGAACAGGAACAGGAAGGTTCAGAGGTCCAGGAGCCCAAAGACAGTTAAGGCAAAACGTTCAGACGGGAACAGGCAGATTTAGGGGTTGAGAGGCAGAACAGGTCAGGATCAGGAAATCAGACACACCAAGGAACTCTAAAAACACTTCCACCACTGGCTAGAGAGAGTAAGAATAATTTGGTGCGAACGACTGGATGCAAGCGCCTTAAATAGAGGCAGTAGCAGGTGGACCAGATGAGAAGTGATTAAAAACCAACTTGGACAGGTGAATGGAATGAATAATTAAGGCCCTGTCCACACGAAGTCAAAACGAACACGAAACGCTAATATTTTCCAAAACGTTTGTTGTAAAGACGGAGACGTAAAATAACTGTGATTGACCACATGAATGCATGAAAACGCTGCAAAATGTATGCCAGGCCTGTAAGTGGCGCTGTGGTGCCAAAGCAAAAATAGGCGAAAACAGGCAACGAAATGTTGGGCATGCGCAGTAATATTTATACAACAACCAAACCGGAAAACCGGAAAATGGCCCTGCGGGTCCATTTTCGTGGTTCAGTCAAATTGAGGTGATGAACTATGTCGTCGATATTGCTCTGTTCTTCCTGGAGATATTCCAGAAGAAGAAGATTCTGTTGTAAGCCCGACAGCAGGGTGAGTAGCATGAGCAGCAACCATTCAACATAGTACGGCGCCATTGTTGTGGTGATACTGTGTCGCGCATGCGTGTTTAGAGGCGACGCTATGACGCATGCGTGTAAAAAAAAAAAATGCGGTCAGACATTAAAGATGGAAACGCGAAAACGGCGTTTAAAAATCTTCCCACTCTGAAGGCTTAATAAAAAAAGATCGTTTACAGACCCCGAAACACCGGCTTCGTATGGATGAGAGGCTGGTTTGGTGAAAAAATGGTGCGGTTAGGCCAGGGTTTGACTTCGTGTGGACGGGGCCTAAGCCAGTCATCGGCGCCAAGATCATGACAATATCAAGCTCTTAATAGAAAACAGACAGGTGGGAGCAACATATGCATTAAATGCATTAAATACATTAAATAGTTTCAGTAAATTATATTTTTTTTTTAACAGTGTCCTGTCTGGTGATGTGGCAATAAGAATATTTGTCTTGATGCCAAAAAGAGCCCAAAAGATTTTACTTTCACAAGTGGAGCAGTAGGGCTGTTGCCATAGTGTTCCGCTTGTTTCATGCATATAAACTGCTTTATTATAATTATGCAGGGAGTTTTACAGATTATATGGACATTGCAATGTAAGTAGAACAGAAGAGGAAAAACTGAGAAAAGATGAAAGAAAGAGGAGATAAAAGGGAGACAACGATAAAACATTTTCAGTCTGCTTCATCACCTGCAAAGAGATGTAAAAAGAACAGCACAACCTACAGACCTGGTACGAGACATACAATAAAGTAACACCTTTGCACTTTTTACATCTGGTCACATTGCATCCTAAAAAGTCAACCATTTTAACGGGATTTTATGTGACTGCATCGCAACTCATACAGCAGTGCATATTTTAAATTAAAAGAAAACACCTCCAATTTTTTTCAAAGGATTTGAAATCAAAATTTGAAAAGTTTACTTTGCATGTATTTAGACTCTTCTACTGTGATACCTTTAAAAAGGTCTCAGGCAAAAATCGGCCTTTGCAGAAGCTGCCAAGAGGCTCTTATCACAAGCTATGTAGGTGGCACAGCAAATATATGCAAAACACAGTTTGGAGAAAGGCTAAGCACATTACACTAAATTCAGCTGAAATTGTAAAAGACGGTGATGACCTCATCATGCTTATCTTCTGCAGGAGCAGGAAGGCTGGTTATGCGGATGAAACTTGAAACTGATGAGGAAGAAAACTGAAGAAAAACTGTAAGAGGCTGTACTGGTCTTAAACCTGGGAGATAGTAATACAAACATTGGTAGAGCTGGGACGGGATGGTTTTGGTAAAACCCTAGGTATTTGTTTGAATGGTGGTGTTAAAGTCAGAATTAAATGCTGGAAAATCTAGAAAGCTGAATTCCACCTACAGTCTCCATTTAATCTGACTTAAATCAATCTGTTTAGCAAATAAAAAGGTGCAAAGAAATTGGTCTATAGATGGTTGAAACCCCATTAGAATTACAGCTGTAATTGTAGCGAAAGGTGGCTTCTCAAAAAATTTGACTTAAGGATCCTGATTAAAATTAATGCTACCACAAAAAAAAAAAAAACATGTATAATATTTCTCACAATTTGCATTTTAGCAACTTAATTTCGTGTGGGTTTGTTGCATTAAATCCCACTAAGTTACAGAAAAGTTAGATTGACCTATATTAAAGTGGTATGAATACATTTGCAAGACACAGTAAAGACGTTTTAAAAGTTAGTTTTCTAATGACACAGCAAACTAACTTCATCACGCTATTGAATTCATTAACATAATATTCAAAGAAATATTATAATAGGCAATGCAAATTTTCTTTATTATACTGAAAATCAGATACTAATGAATTTATTAACATAACTCTTAATGTAACAAAAACAAACCATTTAAATGTATGTCAAAAATCTGCTGAAGGAATTGCTTTTAAAAACGGTTAACTATTCTGACTTTTAGTGAGGAAGAAAATTGTTCATAGATTTTGGTGTCCTCTCCAAACGATCCAGGTTGCTGTAAACCCATATCTATTCCCATGGTACTCTGTTTCCTGCCAGGAACCAAACCTGCATCTGTGATGTTCTGCATGGTGTCTGCCTGCTGCAAAACATGAGCAAGAATATTGCTCTGACTGCAAATTTCTGCCTTTTGTATCACAGAAAATAATTTTATTTAAAGAAATCTGTTTCTTAAGCGTTTGTATATGTGTGCTGAGTTTTGTATGCTCGTTGTCCTCTTTTGTTTTTTGGGTTTGCACCATGTTTCTTTGATTTGTTGCTGTAGTTTGGTGTAACCCTCTGAGACGACATATTGAGGGGAAACGTGTTGTTTGCTCTTTCAGCTTCAGTACCTCCCACAACCTTGGGGAGATTGCAAGTCTACACCGATAGAGTCAGATTTTTTCTCAACGTACAGCATCACTGCATGCCGCATTGACTGTGAAACACGATACCTGCTGGAGAACTGCAACTGCAGGATGGTTCACATGCCTGGTATGTATTCAAACCTTACCTGGCTTCTGAATATCACTATGGTGCTTAATTAGGTGAAGAGTTTTACATTTGCTTTATTTTAAATAGGTACATCAACAGTTTGCACGCCTGAGCAGTACAAAGACTGTGCTGACCCAGCTTTAGGTGAGCCTATAATTCATTTTGTTCAGCATGAGGGTTTTTTCCTACATTAATGTATTAAACCCAGAGCTCAACAGGGTCACAATGAGCATATTCTAGGCCTTAGATATTACTTGTGTTGCTCTATGCAGAAATAACGTTCTTCCAAGAAAGTGCTGAAGCAAAATAAAGAAATTATTGTTTAAAAATTCCATTATAAAGATTTGTGATGTGACTGTGCTTCGCTGAGCTCAAATAAATCGCACCAGTTTTATCCCCCCCCTCCTCTTTTTTCCAGTAATATGGCTTCAGTCATTATTTGCTTTCATGGAAAGTGAACGATGGCAGCGAGTATATTTCTGTTTCATGCAGCAATATTTTTAGCACAAGCTTTTTTTTTCTTTTGCTTTCAAAGAGGTTGCAATATTTTTAAACAACTTTGATCATCCACAGACTTTTTGGTAGAGAAAGACAACGATTACTGTGTCTGTCAGACCCCCTGCAACATGACTCGCTATGGCAAGGAGCTGTCCATGGTAAAGATCCCAAGTAAGGCATCTGCTAAATATCTGGCTAAGAAATTCAACAAAACTGAGCAATATATTGGGTAAGTACTTTGTAGAATCAGTGAAGTTTCACATTTTTTTTCCTAATGCATTTTAACTTCCGTCTCCATCGTTCACCTTCAATGTAACAATAATGAAAGAATCTTACTCAAGAAAATGGGAGATATGAACTGATGAAATATTTAATTAGAGGATATAATGTGTCCTGGATAAGCTCTTGTTTGTCTTCTCTGCAGAGAGAATATATTGGTGTTGGACATCTTCTTTGAAGCTCTAAACTATGAGAAAATTGAGCAGAAGGCTTATGAAATTGCAGGACTTCTCGGTAAGAACCTTGCAGTTGCCTTTCCTTTCAGATTGGAGGGAAAAAACAAGTATGACTTTGGAATCAGCACTCACCGGTCCCTGGAGCAAAGTCTGCTTTGTGAGATGGGGCCTTGTGCTTTGAGCGTTTCTCTTTGAACTTCCAGATTTGCTGAACACATTTTCATAATCTGATGCTCTTGCAAGGGCACCAGGGCTGGGTTTAATAAAATATTCCGCCCTTTGTGGGAACTTTTGACAGTTCTGTTCCGATTTTTGGGAGATACAGGGAATTAGATGCGACAGCAGTGGGAAGAGTTTCGTGCAGCTTTGTTTAATTAGTGTACCTGCTCATATCTGTTCATCTCTTCTTCTGTAGGTGACATCGGAGGTCAGATGGGGCTATTTATTGGAGCCAGTGTTCTGACAATACTGGAAATATTTGACTACCTATATGAGGTAGAATTTATTCTTTTTCACTATGTCTAATGCAATTTTGAACTTTTGGCAAAATTACAGTAAAGGTTCAGGTTTATGTCTTTATTTTGTCCAATATTTGCTTTACATTGAAAATCCATTTGCAATCTGATTTGCATGATTACTCTTGCCAAGATTAGCTACAATACAAAAATTCTTAGGGAAAAGACAAAGTGTACAGCGATAAAACTGATTAGTAAATAATAAAAGTTCCTTGACAGTACATTAAAGACATAGTGGAGAATTTTTGCGATTTTTTGAACACCCCCAACCCCAACTTAAAAAAAAAAATGGACATGCACAACCATGTAACCTCCCGAGAGGGAACACCTATTAAACGTGTGCGAGAGCATGCATGAGCTCATTTCTCCTCGTGCATGCTCTGTTTAAAAGTTGTTGTTTGCATCAATCATACAAACTTACTTTCCAAAAGAAGATTTGCAATTTTTCTACTATAACAGACTCACCAATGGAAAGTTAAAACGGGGACGAGCACGTAGGACGGCCTTCCATGACCATATCACCAGAATGATTGACAACTAGGAGGACTGCTTATTTTGATGATCCAAAAAGAACATCCTCCACTATAACTTTAATCATATAAATACTTGCACTCCTTTTAATACATCAAATGAGAACAGTTCCTTGTGGATTCAATAAAGACAAAGCTTAAAAAAAAAGTCTTCCCAAGTTCTGTCTGGCCTATTGGTACCAAAAACAAAAGGCGAGGTCCCCTGGGATGCAGCTTCACATAGGAGAGGAGAGAACAAGGGAGCATGACCATCAAACAGCCTATAATAATATGATAAATCTTTGAGGTTTATAGTGTCACGGGTCGTCCTCTGAGCCTCCTCCCAGTTCGACGTGCCTTGAGCACCTCCTAAGGGAAACGTAGAGGGGACATCCAAAAAAGATGTCCGAGCCTCTACCGAATGACCAAGCTTCTCACCCTATCAAAGAGAGTGCCCAAGCACCCTGAGGAGACAGCAAATTTCAGCCGCTTGTATCCGCAGCCCGGTCCTTAATAAAGTAAAAGATGTAGAGTATGAGTTTGTAGTAAGTCATAGCTTTTTTTCAGGATAGCATCTGGAAAATCCATTCACGTGCCTGAAAATGTCCCACCTAATTTATTATTACATCAAAAAGCTTAATATAGGACATAATGTGAAAGATCAACACAAAGTAGTGTATCATTCCAAGGTAAAATGAAAAAGATAAATAAGCAGAAGTTTTGCCCTCATTTAAAGTCAGACTAAAGGAAGATTAACATACCTTCAAGTCTTTTGATAATTTCTCAGTAAGATCTAGATCAGGAAACTAACTGAACAATATTTTGTTCCCATGCTTTATGAAAGACACAATATGTTCAGAGTGATGAGCTTTGTATTTTTCCAGCTCACATAGTGTTTATTTAACCACAGAGCTTTGTTCTGTATGTTGTGTAAGAAAGACTGCTAATTGGACTTCTATAGGCAGATATAAATATGTCTTTCTTCTTACTACTCTTGCAGAAATACCCATTTCTTCAGTGCATAACATGAAGTTATCAAGTGATTCTAATGTCTCTTGTCTGTCTTAGGCTTTTTTTCATTACTGTTTCCAGACAAACCTGAGATTAATCCTCACTATATTATATGTACGGATGTACTCGTATTTTATTAGGAGTTGTTTAACTGAATTATAATAGATTTTAATTATGGTTTCATAGAAAAATGGTTTGAAAAAAATAAATACAACTTTGCTTATTTGTAATTGGTTAAAACTAAAAATCCTTTAAAGGGTTCTAATACATTCTAGATGCATAAAAAGCTTTTTCTTTGTTTCTGATCAGTCATTTAATGAATCTGTTACTGCAGAAAGAACCACTGTTAATTTAAAGCAAATCATAAACAATTGGTTTTTATGGACATCACAGTATTTGTCCAGGAATCTTAGCGCTCAAAAAAGTGAGAACTGATGGAAAACGTGCAACTTCTGTTGACTGATGCCCAGACAGCTGGGGACTGTCTGCCTGAGGGAAAGGGAAGAAGAAATATGACAGCATGGAGAGCAGGTTGAGTGCTGACCACTTGTGACATCATACAATAGATCCACTGTGAAATTTGGTCTTTATAGTTTGCAACACTGTTAGGAGTGTGAACGATTCCTGCATGTCAGTTTGTTGTACAGTAAATATTGAACATATGGGTGATCCAAGCAAAAAAATAAATAAATAAGCAATTGCCATAATATGTGAAAACAGGACAGGTTTGTAATCTTTTTTCTTGAGTAAGGATCTTAGGGAACATTTAATCAACGTAGATTGAACCACCGTAGATATTTAAAGCAAAAACAGACTTCAGTCTGTACTGTATACATTTGAGTTTGACTTGTAATAATTAGCATTCTAATACATTACAATATAAATAATGAAGCAAAAAATATAATTGTTAATTTATCTTTTCTTAACCATAGAGCTGTGAATATTTAAATGGATGGATACATTATTAGTGCTGAACTGGATTGACTCATGCTGCATTGGACAGTTCCCCAAATACACAACCTGAATGAATAATACTCCCTATTTCCACCATTTTGCTAAAAAAAAAACCTAAATGAGACATTTTAGGAAGAACACCTTCATTTTCGGGAGCCTCTGCATTGATCTTTCTTTAATCTCAGAGGCATAACAGTAAAATCATCTTTTCCCAGAAACTGAGTGCTATTAAGTGTAATGCTTGTGTTTTTTGTTCTTGCTTTTAGGTGTTTAAGGATAAGGTTCTTGGATACTTCATGCGTAAGAAACGGCCGCAGCGTTGTCAGAGCGACAATCTGGTAATTCTCCTTACTTCCTCTCCTTAGATGCAGCTGAATAAAATGAAGGTCATGCATCACTTAATGAGCTCAGAACAAAAATCCGTCTGCTCACATTTAGCAGAGCATAAATAGCACGGTGTAGAGAGAAAAGGACAAACCTAAAAACTTTTTTTGAAAAAGGGGAAAAATATTCTTTTCTGTAAGATGTTAGAAGAATATCTGTCTTGATATAAAAAAAGATCTTCAATAACCTTTAGAGCTTTAGCAGAAATAACAACTCTGTAGTCATAGCAACAATAAAACAAAAAGAAAAATCATTAAGTTAGAAAAAGTATTTTTATGCAACTGAGATTTGTCGTTGTTCCGATGAAAATTATGTTTGAATCAAACAAACCGAAGCCTTAGTCAAAGGGTTTTTATCAGTAAAAAATGCCCACTTCCTAAATCAGTGAACCCTTAATGTTACATTTCTAATCTTGCAGTAGATGCTGACCAAGCAAAAGCTCTCCCTATCAGTTCCATGTTAAATATGCTGACTAAGACTTTAATGTGATTTAAACTTGCTCCACTTAATGCCCCCCCTAGCCATTCACATAAAGTTTACATTTTCATCACAGTAAATTAATGTTAGAGAGGAAAATTTGTTGTTTATTTTTAGCAGCTTTGTATCTAAGAGCTACCTTTCTATCTGGTGACATCAATTGAGGCTGGTTTACGCTCAGAAACCAGGTCTTATGCGTGTGTCGCAGTTAATGCAGATATGCCCCCGCCCCCTCTGCAGACACTCTGCTGCACCTCTCCCAAATTGTAGGTGACCGCAGACAGTGCCGCAGACAGAAGGCCTCTGATTGGTCAAATCTACATCCACTCTACTCATGCATATTTCCTGTTTGGTACCTTACCAGCATGTTTTGTTTGTATGACCGCCATTGCGAGAAAACGACTCATGAAGTTGGACCAGCCAGAAGAGCAAGGTGCGTGAGAACGCTGGGACCCTTTTTCCACCTGGATCCCCGCTCTTTTTCTCCCTCTTGTCCCTCCGTTGTCTGACAAACTTGCACCCACTTCCTCATCGCCTTGGCCATATCTAGACCCACAGCTAGTCCGTGATTGTCCCTCTTGCGTTGTGGCATGGAATAATTGTGAAGACCACTCATCAATATTGAGCATAAATCAAAAATGTCTGTCATACCTGCGACACACTGCTGCGGGAGTATAACCAGCCCTTAAGCCTATAGCAGCATAACTATAGAGGTAGCTCAGGATATCCTGAGCATCTCTAACTGTAAGCTTTATCAAAAAGGAAAGTTTTAAGCCTACCCCTTAAAGTAGACAGGATGTCTGGCTTACGGACAAAAACTGGTAGTTGGTTCCATAGGAGAGGGGCCTGATAACTTAGAAGTTCTAGGAACCACTAGTAAACCTGCAGATTGAGAGCAAGTGCTCTGTTAGGAAGATAAGGAACAATCATAAATCGGATGTAAGATGGAGCCTGGCCATTTAAGCCTTTAATTGTGAGGAGGATTTTAATTTTTATTTTTGATTTAACAGAAAGCCTTTGAACAGAATCCAGGAAAGGATAGATATGATCTCTTGTTTTTTTTCTCCATCAGAATTCTGGCTGCAGCATTTTGGATCAGCTGAAGGCTTTTAACTACAGTTTTTAGACTTCCTGATAGTAAAGTATTACAATAGTCCAGCCTTGAAGTAACAAATGCATGGACTAGTTTCTCAGCATCACCCCCCGATAGGATATTTCAGATTTTTTGCAATATTCCACAGATGAAATAAGGAAATTCTATCAACTTCTTTGATATGGGGTCCTGATTAAAAATAACTAGATTTTTGACTTTATTATCTGATATCAATTTAATCCAATTCAAATGAAATGAATGACTAATCAGCTTCTTTTTCAAAGACTTTGGTCGAAAGACTATAATTTCAGTTTTGTCTGCATTTAGGAGCAGAAAGGTAAGAGTCGTCCAGGTTTTAAGTCTTCAAGACATGCCTGTAATCTATGTAATGGGTTCGCTTCATCTGGATTTATAGACAGATACAGCTGAGTATCATCAGCATAACATTGGAAATTAATCCCATGCTGTCTAATAATTCTACCAATTGGGAACATATATATAATAAAGAGAATTGGTCACTGTGGTACTTCACAGGTAGCCCTGGAGCATTAGGAGGATTTATTATTAACACGAACAAACTGACATTGGTCAGATAGATACGATTTAAACCAGTCTAGTGCTGGTTCTTTATTTTCTACAAAATATTCAAGTCTTTCTAAAAGAATATTATGATCAACTATGTCAAATGCAGCACTGAGATCTAACAGGACAAGTACAGAAACAAGTCCATTATCTGAGGCCATTAGAATATCATTAGTGACTTTCACCAATGCTGCTTCAGTGCCATGATGAGCTCTAAAGCCAGACTGAAACTCTTCAAAAAGTTCATTATGGTGTAAGTGATCACAAGAATTTTAGATAAGAAAGGAAGATTGGATTTAGGTCTATATTTGACCAAGTCATCTGGTCAGGAGATGGTTTCTTAACTAAAGGTTTAATTACACACAATTTTAAAAGCTTTTGATACATATCCCTGTAACAGAGAGAGATTAATCACATCTAAAATGGAGGAGGAAATAAAAGGGAATACCTCCTTAAATAATCTGGTTGAAACTGGATCTAACATACAAGTTGAAGGCTTAGATGAAGACAATAATTTTGCTAACTCAGAAAGTTCAACTGGATCAAACCAGTCTAAACCCGGTTCAGATTCTATGGCTACGTCAGATGCTGGCTCACCTTCCAGAGATAAACCAGTCATTCTTAGAGGAGTGCTAATGATCTTACTTTTAATTAAATCAATATTTTTCATAAAGAATCCCATAAAATCATTGCTGCTAAGAGCAGGTGGAATGGACGGTTCAAAAAAGCTATGGCTCTGGGTGAGTTTGGCAACTGTATTAAAAAGATATCTAGGATTATTCTTATTCTCCTCTATTAATGAGGAGAAGTAGTGCGCAGCTCTGCATTAAACCAGGGAGCCAGCTTTCTATTTTTAAAGTTTTTTCTTTTTTAAAAGGGCTGCATTATCTAAGGCAGTATGTAGGGAATTACCAACCACATCAACAAAATAATCAAGGAGCTAAACTTTTGCCTTGCACTACTCAGCGACACAGAGGAGAGAGAAAGTGAAACAGCTTCTTTAAAATTTATAACTGCACAATCTGATAATGATCTGCTTCATTGAAACTTTCTTTCAGGAGAACTCTGTTAAAGTAATCCTAAAGGTTATTAAAAAGTGGTCAAAGAGGACAGGTTTGTGAGGAAATACTGTTATTTCTTCAAATTCAGTGCCATATGTCAGCAAAAGGTTTAAAGTATGAAGATGAGAATATGTGGGACTATTCACATTTTTAACAATACCAACAGTGTCTAAGATAGCATAAAGGCTGCAGTTAAGCTATCCCTTTCAATATCAGCATGGATGTTAAATTCCCCCACTATGATGACCCTGTCAGTATTCAACACCAAAATGGGATGAATGATAGAAAGGAAGATAGATGATGAGAGGAAGGGAGCCTGGTACAACAACCATCTAGGATGATAAATTACAGGAGTGAGATGAGTGATGATAGAATGGGTTATAAAACACAGTTGAAAGAATCATTCAGGTCTGATGAAGAATGTGAGTGAGTTTTGAAACCACCACCAGTATTTGTGATAACTGCAGTGATAGGCTGTGGCTGAGTGCTATGTGCCTGCCACAACCACAGACAAGCTCCATGCAATGATGAGCTGAGGATGCAAGCAGAGAATGCACTGCGCGTGCTGGGATTAGCTGAGGATGTGATACGCAAGCCACGATGAGCTGAGGATGAGAGATGGGGATGTGATGAACTAGACTCAACCCACAAGCTGCGATGATCGAAGGGCGGGACATGCAAGCCGTGATGGTTAAGCGTGATGTTTCAGTTGAGATGAGCACACCATCATGTGGTAAAGGTTTCGAGGCGAAGCGCCGTTTCGTAATGCGAATGCATGGATGAATGTGGGCACGATAAGCCTGGAGCAATGAACTGAAGGGCCATAATGCACATGCTGCAATGGGAAGAGGAGCCATTAGCACCCACAGTGATGGAAAAAAGGCGCAATAATGCGCCAGCCTCAATGATAGAGAGCGCCATGAAGTGTCCGCGGCAATGAAAGAGGGCATCATGAAGCAACCGCTGCAATAATAGAGGGCGCTATGAAGTGTCCACCACAACAGATGGAGGGCGCCATGGGGCACCCGCAGCAAGGGTTAGAGGGCGCCAAGCACATGCAGCGACAGATGGAGGGCACCGTAAGCACCTGCAGCGATGGGAAAAGGGTTCCATGAAGCACCCACCGCGATGGATGAAGGGTTCTACAAGCGCCTGCTCCGATGGGAAAAAAGGGCGCCATAAAGCACCCGTCACCATGGATGGACGGTACCATAACCGTCTGCTGCAATGGGAAAAGGGCGGCATAAAGCGCCCTTTGCGATGCATGGAGGGCACCCACCGCCATGGGCCAAATCTAACAAGGTGCAGAGATTCAGATAGAAACGATGTGCTGTGATAATGCCTGTGACTATGCTGGCATTAAGGCATTGCATGTTAATCACGATCTGTGATACTAGAAGCATAGATTAATGAATGCAGGGGCCACATAATCACCAACCAGATGAAAAATGCAGCAGTCACATAATTAGCTTCCTACAGGTCATGAAACTTGAACCTATCCTCGACGAGGCGGCAAATGAGCATTATTCACATTTGCAAGCCTTAGACATTAAACAACAGTAAAACATGATCAACTCCCAAAAAAGAAAATCCGCAATGACTCCACAAGGCTTAAAAAGGACCCATGATTTAGTTTAAAGATGATAAATGTTGAATGTCTGCTAGGGGATCAATACCAATATCAATAATATCTGTACCTCGACTGCGCCGACGGAGAGGATAAGCAGATATACCTCTGTAAAGAGAAGGCTGCAAGCTTAACTTATCATTTAGAGTGATGGGAAATCCACTTGAAAGCTCACCCAGTCTATGCAAGAAAGTGATGTTAAGACTTGATTATATGTTACGTAATAAGTAATGCCTAAATGCAAGCCTTTTTTATTATTATTTTTTTTAAAGACAGCACAGTTGTGTCAGTGACAATAGAAAACATCTTACCTGCTTCATAACCACAATAACTTCGGTTTCTAAATTCAGACTTACCTTATAATTGGAATGGGGGTGACAAGCATGAATTGTTATTGAAATCAAATCAGACTGAAAGAAATGTAGGAACGACGTTGATTCATCCATTAAAAGCAGCGCACCATCTGCTAATAAATCACCATGACATACTTAACAGAGAAAGTGTGTAAGAACCGGCTGGGGACATTGAAAAGCAAAGATCAGAGGATTGAACTTAATCACTGATGAGAAGCTGTGGGCTGGAGAAGCATGTGCATGAGATTAGCTGTTTTGATAGAGGAGAGACCTGAAGCGATGAATGAGGAAACACTGGAGCCTTGAAGCAATACATCTCTCCTGAATCAGTGTCAGCAAGCTGAACACAGAGAGAGCTAACTAACTGTTGATGGCTGAAACACAGAGAAATGTTTGGAGACCTTTTAAGATGAACTCTGGATGCTGATCGGACTTTGTTGTGTGGTTCAAAGCTGATTAGCTGGTGAAGGCGAGTAATCAGTTTATTCAGTTAAACTTCCGCCTAGGCTCCATTTCAGAGTAAGGAACTGGTGGACTTTACAAAGTTGCAAAAAGACGTTTTCTGGCTTTGCAATTTGGATGAGAGAGACTACGGCTTAAATGTTCAAAATTGTTGTAAGTATTAACTGCCTTTGGAGTAATCAGTAAGTCAGACTGAAAGATTGTTGCTATTCCTCCTCCTTGCCCAGATGATTCCCATCTCTTAGAATGTGAAAATTTAAATAACTAGAATGAGTTGCCTCATTTATGCCCACATAATCCTCTTGCTGCAACCAAGTTTCTGTAAGGCAAAATAAATCAATGTGATTTCACAAATCTAGTCATTACCTAGCAGACTTTTTAAAGAAAGAAATCTTATGTTAAATAAACTACATTTAATCTTTTACATTTTTCCCCAACTGGAGTTATTTTTATTTTAAGTAAATTATCGTGATTTAATCCTTTGGGAATCTTTTCGTATTTATTTGATTTTGGTCGTGGGCAAGACACGGTCTGGATGGAGTAATGGACAGAGAAGCTGCAGAGAGTTGTCTTACACTAAGACTCTGCTTCCTGGTCTGCACCCTGGGTTGTCAGGGTTTTGGAGGACTAACAAATTTGTGCAGATTCCTAGAAAGAAGAGCTGCACCATCCAAAGTGGCATGGATGCCATCTCTCCGAATCAGACCAGGCTTTCCCCAAAAGGATTGCCAGTTATTAATGTAGCCCACGTTGTTTTCAGGACACCACCTAGACATAGGTGGTAAAAATAAACAGTCGTCCTCTATACCTTTAATATGGGCAGAGACCAAAGCAGACCATACCATCATTAAAATGTCTCAATTGTATCTAATTCACTCTGCAAAGATGTTCTGCAGAACTGTTCATACTTTTGTGTAATTATAATTAAGGACATTTCATCAAATTGTATTTACATGTAGCATGTTTGTTTACTTTGAGTTAATTGTATCTCCCAGGTGTTTGTTTTTCTGCAAATACTCCAAATGCAAACAGTGTAATGTTTGTAAGACATGGGAATCCAGAACGATGGCACAGAAAATAAGTTGTAACCAACTATTTTTTCTGTTCACTGCAGGATGATTTTAGCTTGTCCATGCTTGGGCACCTTGAGCACTGAAATGATTTATCATAGATGTTTTTATTTCTCAACAGTGCAGAGATACTGTATACATCTGGTATAAGCCAGTATAGTTAAGAAGGCAGTTGTTTAAGTCTAAATTTATTGGATCTCTTAGTAAAAATGTGGACGAGCCAGTTTTTATTTTTTTGGTTGTAAGGAACCAAGCTTGGCACTGTTAACTGATCCAAGCTCGGCACGGATCGGTTTTCAGAGCATAGTGTAACCGGGGCTATAAAAAGACATGTGTGCCGTCTGCCGGCACTACCCTGGAATTAGGCAAGCTACTTGATAGAACCGTCCTGCGATGCCTTGTGGGACAGTGACAGCTCTGTTATCTTACACAAACCCATTCTGACGGCAACTCCAAGCTCTAGTGAATCCTCCATAGAGCCTCCTAGTATAACATTCAGGAAAAAGAAAATTTACCAAGAACAAACAGGGAAAAAAAAAAAAACATTAAGGCCTATTTAAATAAATCAATAAAAACAAGATAGGATAAACATTTTCATTGGAATAAATGCACATAAAAAAGCTCTCTGGTATGTGTATTGTTGTTGAGACCTAAATTTGATCTGATCTGTATTCTAGAAGCAGTGACAGAAATCTGCTCCCCTGCTATGTTTATGGCAGTCAATCAAATTGAATAGGAAACATGTTCAATGGAGACATCAAACAAATTAAATATCATGTAAACACTTTAGTCAATACAGCTAAGAGACTATTAAGGATATTCAAACCTTTAACTTCAAAGTGGCATCTGAATGCCTCTTTAGCTTTAGCTCACATTTCAGGGAACGTCAACATTTGTATTGTATTCCAAGCGCTATTCATGTTTTATCATGCCTAAATTTTTTTTATTTATTTTTTAGTCTGAGATTCACACAGGATCTCAGACTTTCCTTAATTACGTTCACACCTCCACTAGGAATTTCATTGCTATGCTTTGACTTGTTTACCAATATTATGCATGCACAATGTTGTATCATCAGTTATGTGGTGTTGTTATTGTGAACACACATAGAAGGACTTTGTCTACTAAAAAACTGGACAAAAAACAAAACACAAACGTAACAATGAATACAGCAACTTTGTATGGCAGAGTGAGCTATTAGAATATACATTTGGAAAGTCATATAGCTGGAATGTGCCCCTTTAAGATCAATCATATTGGAAGCAAAGCATCTTTGAACAATTTAGTTGATCTCAGACAGTTAGTACAGGACCAATTCTAAACAGTATCATATCAACACAATTTACAAGACAAACTGATCTAGTTTATTTTCAGAATTAAAGAGTTAAATCACAGTAATCAGATTGATGGTTCCAATTTGTTCTAAGTTGTAACATGATGCAGTGAAATGTAGCTTATTAGGCCAATTGGTTAAACATTTTCCTATTACAGAAGCCTGGCTGATCACAACAAACAGCATTAATCAATTTTTTTGAACAGGCATCTGTTTACAGTAAAATGAAAAAGAGAACAAACTTCTTTCAAAAGATTGAAACATTCATCTTGACCAAGCTCAGTGTGAGAGCTCATCTGCTGTGACCATCTGGGCATGTGGGAAGACGGAGCTGGAGAAAAAACAGGTGTACTCTCTGTATAGACTAGTTACCTCATTTACATGTGTTCTGAAATGTCTCCCTGCCACCAAACAAAGAGAATCATTCTCACTGCAAAATGCCTTCACCATCATATTAACATCCACAACAGTTTATTGAATAAATCCCTATAAGAGTTCAATCTTATTTCCCTTATGGAATATTCATTTATTTTTTAGAATCACATTTAAATAAGCAAAAACTTAGCCTTATGTGGCCGGATGATTAAGTATTATTTAGGTTTGTTCACAATAGCGGCTGTACTGGATTTTAATTTTGGGAATATAGTAAAAGGGGTCAATTACAAACACATGCACCCTTTTTAGAGTTTTGCCTCGTTATGAACTACTGTTTTATTTTATTTTTTTTAAATATAATCCCAACCATTTGTGGTAAATTTTGTGGTTGTAACTTGATAAAATGTTAAAAAAGCCAAGAATTTTAGGTCTTTTGCAAGGCCTGTATGTCAGATGTTAACCTTTAAGCTTTAACCTTTAACCATCACATTTTTTTGTGTAACAAAATTTGGACCGAGGGGTTGTCCAGACATTTTGCACTGCCTCTGCTTTTACAACTCCATTGTCATATCATTCCTTACATTACCTGAACAGAAAGTTATTTATTTGCAGTTTGTTTAAATCTGAACACTCATTCCCTAACTGATCATCACACATCTGGATGTCAGTATCTAATCATTGCTTCCCCTGCTCATAAATAAAAAGAAAATAAATTCATTTTTGGAGACCCTATACATAATGCATTTCTCCTCAAAAGTTTACTTTAAATTTACATGTTTTTTTAATTTATTTTCATTTCAGTCACCCTCACCCATCTTTCTTTTCACCATGTCTATTCCAGGAGTTTCCAGAGAACCCAACCAGCCCTGGTGTCACGCCTAATCATGCCCCCAGGTAGCACACCCCATTGATAACAGATGCTCCCTCCCATGCTGTCCCTCTATTTCATTCATCCTTGAGATCCATGCTTTACATCGGAGGTCACAAAAGAATTGGTTGGCTGTCAACAAAAGAGGGGTGATTAACCTGCTCCAGCGAGCATTTAGATATTTACTGCCATTTCAGGAAAGGTCAGTCATGAGTGTGTATTTCAGGTTCAAAGGAGACTAGAGTTGGTTGGATTCTCCGAGTGCGTTTCAGTTTTATTCTCTACATCTGTCCTATCCACTGGATTATGACCCCCCTCCCCTATGGTTATACAGTAGTGCACCGCTCCTGTGAAAACTTATCTTTGAATTTGCTTGGCTGTACAAAACAAAACTAAATATATAAATAAATAAAACTCCAGATCTATTTGTCTCCCTGCTGTGCAGAGCTCCATTCTGCAGCCATGTATTTCAGGATTCCACCAGACTTCGTCACTAGGTCATCATTATAGTTTGTGATGTGGTCTACATGCAGTGAGTTTGCCAAATAAAAAAAAAGGGTGGTTGCTGGAATAATATTCCTCAGGCTTATATACAGTTAAAAGAAATTAGAATATCACTAACAGCCTAATTTACTGCAGTAATTCAAAAAAGGTTTGATTATGCAGATTGATTGCGAATAGATTTCAAGCATGCCAGTCTCTTAATTATAATGATTATAGTTCCCAGCTTCTACAACCCCAAAAATCAGGATGTCTTCTTTTTAGAATATGAAATTTGCATAAGACAAAAATCGATTCAATAAGAAAATGTTGTTGACACATTATTTCTTATATGATTATGATAAAGGCTAATGAATGGAAGATGGTAAAAACAGGTATTCTTTTATATGTGGGGGATTGAGAGGCAGTAGTTTGGGAGAGATTTATAA